>NC_142086.1:30493428-30798428 GCF_054644295.1 Miniopterus natalensis
TGTGTGTGTATATATATATATATATATATATATATATATATATGGAGAGAGAGAGAAACATTATTTCATCTTTTAACTATGGGAATAGTATAAGAAACTTGCAAAATATACTTGTTACCTAAAGAAGTGAAAGAGTCAGAAGTTTTTCAATTCTCATTCATACAAGTTTCAACTCAGTATTATTCCAGTGGTTAAAATTCCAGGAAAACTAAATTTAAAAAAAAAAATTACACTGTTTTACCCCAAGTGAAACAACTATTTCAACCACTCTCTTGAGATGAGACACTTCTAAAAACTAAGTTGTGAAATGCTGGAAAAAATTGGAAATACGAAAGAAAAGAAATGTGAACTATATCTGAATACCTGATTTTTCCTCTCTTCCTCTCTAACACCTCTCTGTAACACCCATCACCAGTTCAGGTATAGGACAAAAGAGCTGAATGAGGGTATTTGAGACATCCTAAAGGGGCCTGGCAAGAGCATTTTAATAGATTTCAAAATATTATTGAATCACTTCAAAAATACTCATAGAAACATCGTTTTCCAATTTTCTGTCTTTTTATTTGTCACCCATTAGAGCCTGTACTAGAAATAAAAAATCCAAGAAAGTGTGATGGGACAAATATACCATTTGCATTAATCAAGTTAGAGGCAACACATCTTCTTATGACAATTTTTAATGAGCAGTGCAATCTGATAATATTCCTCTTGTGTCTGAGTAACGCACTATCGATCAATTTGCCAAATTGAGTTTGACATTTGCTTTATTTGTCTGAGCTATATGTTCATAATAACTCCTTAGCATATTTGAGTTAAAGTATTATCTTTCGGGGAAGTTTTATGAGGCTAGCTATAGTCATTTGGAACAAGAACACTAGAAAAGCAAAGCAAATTATTTGTACTGATAGATCTGATTAAATGTGTAATGCAAAATGAATTTTAAAATGACAGACATTCCCACAAAACTTGCAGATAAAATCTGGCTCCCCTAACCACCTTATTAGAAGATTTTAAATGACAATGCGTTTTATCACTATCATTGCAAATTGTGCTGCTTGGCTTGTGGCACATACTTGGGTTGTTGTAAAATGTTGTTATTCAATGTATGTTGTACAACTGCTAACATGTATAAAATGGAGAAATGGAAGATAATATCCACATAATTAAATGAAAGAAGAAACAGTCATCGAAAGTGGGATATTACTTTAAATCTGCCTTCACACAACATTGTATAAATAAGAACAAACAGCCCTGGCCAGGTAACTCAGTTGGTTAGAGCATCATGTTGGTATGCAAAGTTGCCGGTGTGTTACCTGGTCAGGGTACATACAAAAATAAACCAATGAGTGGAACAACAAATTGATGTTTCTCTCTCTCTGTCCCTCTCTCTCTTTCTAAAATTACTCAATTAAAAACAAAAAAAAAGAGCAAACAGGCATTTGGTAGGATAGTTAGGAATGTGGCTGGAGTGTGAGATGTACTGTCTGATAATTTTTTTCTTCATTTTTTATTGTTAATATTATTACAGGTGTCCCCATCCTCCCATTTGCACCTCTCACCCAGCCCCCACCCCCTCCCTCTGACAATCACCACACTATTATCTGTGTCCATGGGTTATTCATATATGTTCTTTCATTAATCCTTTCACCTTCTTTCATCCAATTCCTCCTCTCCCCTCTGACAGCTGTTAGACTGTTCCATGCATCCATACCTCTGTTTCTATTTTGTCAGTTTATTTTGTTCATTAGATTCTACATAGAAGTGAGATCATATGGTATTTGCCTGTCGCTGCCTGGTTTATTTGGCTTAGCATAATAATATCCAGTTCCCTCCATGGTGTCACAAAGGGTAAGATTTCCTTCTTTTTCAGAGCCGCATAGTATTTCATGTATAAATGTCCCACAGCTTTTTATCCACTCATCTCCTGATGGGCACTTGGGCTGTTTCCAGACCTTGGCTATTGAAATAACACTGCAATGAACATAGGGGTGCATATATTCTTTCAAACTGGCATTTTGGGATTCTTAGGATATATTCCCAGAAGTGGGACCACTGCCTTGGCCCACCTCTTTATTACGATGCTGCTATCAGAGTTCAGGCCGTTATTACTTGGAATACTTTAATAGCTTTTCAACTGATTTCTTCATGTCCGGTCACTTTGTGACTCAGTTCATTTCTCATACACTGCAAGACAGCCACCTGAAACATCTGCGTTCATAGCTCAGACCAGCTCAAAAACTCCAGGGGCTTCACTTTCCCACAGTCTTTTCCTACAGCTTAGAACTGAATTCCTTGGACTGAATCAAGTGTTTTAATATCTTACAACATACTTGTTTATTGATATTACCTAATATTCCAAAGACCTTATTTTTCAGGCAAAATGGAACTAATCGTTATTAAGTAATCAGTCTTCCATTCATTATTGGAATGGCTTTCTCTCCATCAAGACATATGCAAATCCTACCTATTCACTTAGGTCTTATTTAAAGTGTCAACTCACCTCTTAAATGTTCCTAGAACTTACACTTCATCCGGAAGCAAACTTTTCCTCTTGTAAGTAGAACTAAAACTCTGCCTGTTGTTATTTGTTAGAAGTCTTTCTTCCTTAAAATCCATTTAGTAAAGAAATATTTATCAAGAAACAACCACACGTGTTTATTTACTTAAACAATTTTTTACATGTAAACAAAAACAAAAACCAAAATTATTTATGTAAAGTATTTAGCAGAATATATCCTATTTTATTAAGTACTCGGTCAAGAATATTCTCCTCCCATCTTCTTCCCCTAGTGTATGGCTAATGACTGGTTTATCACTATAAATTTGTATGGCATCTAATCTATTATCTTCTATATAATGAATGCTCAATAATTATTTGTTGAACTAGCAGATAGATTTTTTCTTAACTGTTTCTTCATTTCTTTAAAAACTGTCATATTAATCATAAAAAATGTTGCTTTATTACGGTTCATTTTATGAAAATGTCCATTTTCATGGACATAGACCTTGGTACACTGTAATGCAAAACTGGTAATATGTTCGTTTTTTAAGCTCAATGAACCATTTCAATATTTATGATTAT
The DNA here is from genome assembly GCF_054644295.1 of Miniopterus natalensis. NCBI lineage: Eukaryota > Metazoa > Chordata > Mammalia > Chiroptera > Miniopteridae > Miniopterus > Miniopterus natalensis. The sequence goes on from NC_142086.1 coordinate 30,496,511, forward strand.
CTTTTGTGATAAGAATGAAGGAAAAATTAAGTGTATTATCTTCTTTTCAAAGGAGAAAATATTAAAACTGATAGCATTACAAGTACCGGATCATAGAAACTGTCTTTTATTAGACTTAAAAATAAAGTAGATTTTTCATGTCTACACTTCAAATAGCCTTACATATAACTAAATACACTACAATCATTAACCTAATTGCAAGGTAATATACAATTTTTACCTACAAAGATATATATAATCAAATAAAGAAGTCAGTGAAAGATCAATACTCCTTCTTATACAGAATACATAAAACTAATCAATGTAACAAGTATACAAGTATAAAGAAACACATCATTGAAATGTATTGTATATTTAAAGGCACTGATACTCTCATAATAACTAAAGCTGCAATGTTTTACTGAACAGCATTTTAATAATAGAATTAGAATCAACTACATGTTTGAGAGAAGGGTTCAAAGGCAATATAGAGAGGACACAATTGCTTTCCTCAATACTCAACATATATATCAGATATATACTTGGGTTTATCATCTCCTAATCTATTTTGATAGTATTTTATGGAACATATGATATATTCAGTAAAATTTCAGATTTTTTAAGTGTTATATAAAATGTATTAACAGATCTCAACTTTATGGAATTTATAAACTAGCACACATGGAAGAAATACAGTATTTAATTAAAACCTAAGGTAGGTTATTTGGAATGCATAACTAGTTAGTTTTGAAAAAGTTCAGAAAACAATTTTGGAGGTAGTTTTGTGCATCCAGTTAATTGAATCATTTGGAAGGCTTATAAATAATTACATATTCATGCTGTGTTTTGAGAATATGTTTACTAAGCCTTTTGTTTGTTTGTTTGTTTGTATAAAGCTATGTGCCCTATATCTCAAAGATAAATGTAGAAGACATAAAAAATAATAAAACATTATTATTTTTATTACCAAACATTTTCTACTCAAATTTTAAAGAAAAACAAAGACTGCCAGTTTTGGCTTCAGTCTGAAAAAAGCTTGGAAGTCAAGACTCTGGGGTGCATCAGAGAACTGAGATGTCAGGCAAAACTGCTACCTGGAAATCTAGAGAGACAAACACACCCAGAGAGACGCAGCCAAGATGTGCTTACTGGAACAGAAAGTGCTGGAGACATAAATTGCTAAGAACATTTAAATAATAATTTTGATGCGTTGCTGAGTGTGGACTAGTCTTAGAGTAAGAAATTCTTGGGAGCTGCAATCTGAAAAGGGGCCTACAATTTAGTGAGATTTACTTCTAAGAAACCCACTAAGTTTTAATAAAAGTTCCCTTTGGTTCTAACAGGGAAGGGAATAGATAATCATTGTGAAATGTGCCCAGGATATTCTCCATTACAAAGTCCTATATTCTAAGGTAAAAGACTTTACCACAATCTTATCTTGAGGGAAGAACATCCCTCCCACTCCAGCCCTCTCCAAAATTTGTCTCACACGTAGGGGAAAACAAAGTAGCCAACAGGGGTCAGCACTTTCAAATTGTGAAAAACTGCTGCCAAGGAAGAAAGTAGGGGTTTGGGAAAAATAGCCATAGCTCTTGAGAAACATTTTGTGAAGTTCAAAGGCCCACTAAAAGGTGACGATTACAGCCTGCCTGACGGTTGAGCATTGACCTATGAGTCAGGAGATCAGGGTTTCATTCCCGGTCAGGGCACATGCCCAGGTTACAAGTTCAAGCCAAGGTCTGGGTGCCCCGGGGAAGCAACCAATCAATGTTTCTCCCTCACATTGATGTTTTTCTCTTTCTTTCTAAAAAAATTAATAAAAACATTTCCTCAGGCGAGGATTAAGAAGAAGAAAAAAAGAATAGGTTGATAATGAAGGCAGAGAAATGAAAAATCTAAGAAAGTGTGAAAAGGAAATGCTAGAAATCAGCCACTGTAACAGAAATGAAGACTGCCTTTGATGGATTCAGTGGACTCTAAAGGCCAAGGAAAGAACCAATGAGCTTAAAAACAGGGCAGTAGAATCTCAGAGGGAAGGAAGGTGGGGTGGGTGAGTGGGGAGAGATTAACCAGGGAACTTACATGCATGTATGCCTAACCCATGGACACAGGCAACGGTCTGGGGAAGGCCTGGGGTGGGGGGATTGCGGGGAGTAAGGGGGCAATGGGGATAAAGAGGACATCTGTAATGCTTTCAACAGTAAAGATACATTTTAAATAAAGTAGGGCAGTAGAATTGTTCCAAACTGAAACCCAAAAAGAAGAATTAACATGATTTTTTATACCATCTTTTCCAGCTATAGAAGACAAAAATCTTGTTCCAAGTAATTTTATGAAGTTAGTATTTCCTGAACACCAGAGTCAGAAAAAGGGAAGAAAAGGAGGGGGAGGAGGGGGAGGAGGAGGGAGAGCAAGGAGGGGGGAGGAGGAGCAGGGGGAGGGGGGAGGGGAGACAGAGGGCAAGGAGGGGGAGGGGGGAGGAGAGGGAGGGGGAAAAGGGGGAGGGGGAAAATACTAGGCCAATATCTTTCATGAACTAGACAAAAAAATCCTTAACAAAATATAAGCAAACCACATGCAAAAAATATAAAAATAATTATACAGGACAACAAAGTGGGTTTTCTAAGAGGTATGCAAGTCTGGGTCAATATCTGAAAATAAATCAATGCAATCCTCTATATCAACAACCATATCAGTTGATACAGAAAGAGCATTTGACAAACTCCAACACACATTCATGATAAAAATGCTCAGAATGTAGGAACTAGGAGAAGCCTCCTTAACTTGGTAGAAAACCTACAGCTGATATCATGCTTGATGATGAATAACTGAATAATATCCTCTTAAAACTGAGAACAAGGCAAGGATGTCTGTCTCACCAAACTTGTTCCACACAATAATGGAAATTCTAGCCACAAAAACAAGGATAAATAAATAAATAAAAGCCATACTAATAGGAAAGGGGAAAATGAAATTTTTCATTTTCAGATGGCATGATTGTCTAAATTGGAAATTTAAAAACAAAAACAACAACAAACAAACAAACAAAACCCTCCTAGAAGTAATAAGTGAGTTCAGATAAATTGCTGAATATGAAAAGAACACTGCAAAATCAATCACATTCCTATATGCTGATAACAAACATGCAGAAACTGAAATTAAAAACAAAATGTTATAGATAATCACTCCAAAAATATAAGTATTTAGGTATACACACAGCAAAGCATGTACTAGGTATGTATGTGTAAATTATAAAATGTTAAGCAATAAATCAAAAATACCTAAATATAAGGAGAGTAAACCAAGTCCATATATTAGAAGATTCAACATAATAAAGATGTAATTTTTTTCTATATTGATTAAAGATTTAATGCCATCCCTACCAAAACTCCACTAGATTTTTGTATAGCTATACAACCTTATTTTACAATTTATATGGAAAGGCATAAAATTTGCTAAATAGTTAAAACAAGAAAGAATAAAGTGGAAACGATCATTCTATCTGGTATGAAAGCTTATTCTGTATTTACCATAATGAAGACAGTATAGTTTCAGTGAAGGTTTAGGTACATAGAACAAAGTAAAAAAATACAGCACACAAAAAAGACGAACACAAATGTACTCAGCTGATTTTTTTACAAATGAGCAAAAGTAATTCCATGAACGAAGAAAGCCTTTTCAACAAATGGTACTGGAACAATTGGTCATACATAGGAAAATAAATAAATAAACCTCAATCTAAATAAGCCTAAATCTCACACCTTATACAAAAACGTACTCAAGATGTGTCATTGACTTAAATATAAAATGTAAAACAATAAAACTTTTAGAAAGAAAAATAGGTAAAAATCATTGGCACCTCTTGCTAGCCCAAGAGTTCTTAGACTTGACGTAAAAAAACATAATCTACAGGGAGAAAAATTGATGAAGTAGACATCATGAAAATTATAAACTTTTCTTCTAAGGAAAGCCATGTGAAGAGTATGAAAAGACTGAAAGAAATATTTGCAAACAGCGCAACTGACAAAAAAAACTAGTATCTAGGATATAGAAAGAACTCTCAACATGCAACAGCTGAAAAGAATTCAAATAGAAAATGAACAGAAGTTAAGAACAGACATTTCAATAAAGAGGTTATACAGATGGCAAAGAAGCACATAAAAAGGTGTTCAACATCACTAGCCATTTGGGAAATGCAAATTAAATCCACAGAGGATATTGCCACATACCTTTCAGAATGGCCAAATAAAAAATAATGACAACACCAAATGCTACCTAGGATGCGGAGAAAATGGATTATTCATACACTGCTGGTGGGAATATAAAATATTACAGCCTGAACATGTCACACTCTGGAAAACGGTTTGGCAATTTCTGATAAAACCAAACATGCAATTACCACATGACCCAGCAATTGCACTCTTAGGCCTTTATTCCAGAAAAATCAAAGCTGATGTTTACACAAAAATTGTACGTAAATGTTTTTAGTAGCTTTTTATGTATTAGCCAAAATCTGTAATCAGCTCAGATGTCCTTCCACAGCTGAATATTAAAAAAACTGGAATTACATACTGTGGCATTAAACTCAGCAATAAAAAGGAATGGGCTACTGATATATACAACTTGGATGAATCTGCAAGGAATCATATTGAGTGAACACATCATTCACCAAGACGCTAGCTTCACTAAGGAGTTCATTGTTGACTCTTATCTTCAGGCCCTAGTTTAAATATGAACATCTTTTGAGCCACTAACTGACAGCACGTGCAGAAGAAAGCTATAGAATTTTAAATTACGCTTGAAATTACAGTCTGCATTCACACTGAATATTAAAATTCATGTGAATAAAAAGTTTAAGTCAAATATTGTATAAAGCCTTGCTACTCAAAATATGGTACTAGAATCAGTTGCATCAGCATTTATATCTGAGAGCTTGCTAGAAGTGCAGAAACTCTGGACTCAAACTACTTAATATCTTCACTTTGGGAGATCCCTTTCTGGACATTAAATTTTGAGACTCACTGTTCTAGAATAACCAGATACTACCGTGTAAATGTCAAACCCTCTTACATCACAGAACACAAGGGATAGAATGGAAAGGCAAACTACAGAATGGGAGAAAATATTTACAAGCCATGTATCTTATAAGGGAATAATTTCCATAAAGTATAAATTAGTACTACAAAACAAACCAAAAAACTGATTAAAAATGATCAAAAGACTTGAGTAGACATTTATCCGGAGATGATAGACAAATGATCAATAAGCACATGAAAAGACACAACACCATAAGCTATCAGGAAAATCAAAAGCACAATGAGATATAACCTCACACCTGTCAGACTGTCTATTCTAAAACAAACAAACAAAACAAGAACATAAGAAGTGCTGGCAAGGATGTGGAGTAATAGGAACCCTGTACACTGTTGGTGGGATTGTAAAATGGTGCAGCTTGTATGGAAAACAGTATGATGGTTTCTCAAAAAATTAAAACTAGACCCTATGATCAAGCAATTCTATTTCTGAGTACACATCCAAAATAATTCAAAACAGTATCTCAAATATGTATTTGCATTATGCGTTCATTGAGACATTATTCAGAATAACCAAGATGTGGAAACAATGTAAATATGCATCAACAGATGAATGAATAAAAAAATGTGGTATTTATATTTATATATATATATATATGTATATATATATATATATATATATATATATATATATATATATGTAAAATGAAATATTATCCAGGCTTTAAAAAAACACTATCAGCCCAGCCGGGCGTGGCTTAGTGATCGAACATCAACCTATGATCCAGGAGATCGGGTTTCGATTCCCAGTGGGGGCACACGCCCGGGGTGCCGGCTCAGTCCCCAGTCGAGGGCGTGCAGGAGGTAGTGGATCAATGACCCTCTCTCATCACTGATGTTTCTATCTCTCTCTCCCTCTCCCTTCCTCTCTCTGAAATCAATAAAGATATATTTTTTTAAAAATCCTGTCATATGTGACAACGTGGATGAAACTGTAGGAATTATGCTAAGTGAGATAAGCTAGTCACAGAAGAACAAAACTGCATAATTCCACTTATATAAGGTATTAAAAGTAGTCAAACTCATAGAAACAGAAAGTAGAATGATGGTTACCAGGGGCTATGAAAGTGTAGTTGCTATTAAGTTTCAACTATAGAAGAAAAAATGTTCTCAACTCCTGTTTCACACTATGAATATACATAATACTACTGAACTGTACACTTAAAACTGGTTAAATTAGTAAAAGTTATGTATATTTTACTGCAATTAAACAATCTTTGTTATGCAAAAAATTTGAAACAAAAACAAACAAACAAACCTGAAAATAACCTCTGGAATCTGGTCCCAAACAATCTTGCCTTCCTAATACTCAATATTTATGTATTAACATTTCATTTTAGCCAATATTTTATACATCCATATGCAACCACACTGAATTCCTTTAACTTCAATAGATATGATTAATCTCACCTCAACTATATCTTATTCCTGCCTCTATCAAAACATTTCTCTTCCCACAATCTATTATAAATCACTGTGTCTTAATTAGTTTTCCTACTCCTATAGTGGGGATCAGATCTTATTAACCAGTATACACCCAGCATTTAGCCCAAAATATAAAATATACTAGATTTTCAATGCTACTTAAGTGAATAGAAACATTATTACTTCTGAACCTTTAATCATACATTTCTCCATTTTAATTTTTTTTTAATCATCACTCAAGGATATTTTTTCCATTGCTTTTTCAGAGAGAGTGGAAGGGGAGAGAGAGAGAAACATCAACTTACATTGATCGTTTGTTTCCCACACATGCCCCTCCTGGGGCTGGGGATCAAGCCTGCTACTGAGGTAGACGGCCTCGACAGGAACAAAACCCGAGAGCCTTCTGTCCCCAGGCTGACACTCTAACCACTGAGCCAAACTGGCTAGGACACATTGCCCATTTTAGATACACATGCACATGTGTGCGTGCACACACAACACATTCTTCACCCAGCAAAGTGTATTTTTTTTAACAGCTCAATTGAATTTGATGTTCTTCCTCAATGATTTGGCCCATAGCATTTCTCATTTGTCCAATCTCTTACTGTCCTTGTGACATTAATATGACAAGCTAACTGATGTTACTATCTAAATATTTATTTCTGTACAGCTTCTTTTTAAAAAGAAATGGTAAGAAAATACCCTTTATAAGTTGTGTTTTCTCTTGGCTCTTAGAAGAATGCTATGAACCAATTAATTTATATACATATATGTATATATATATATATATATGGATTTTTATATAGAATTAGATTAAGATGTTTAGATTTTTTCTTTTCTTTATTTTGTATGTGTACACTATTACAGATGTCCCCCATTTTCCCCTTTTAGTTAAATTTTGATTGGTTAATTAATTGACTCTTTGATTGAAGAAATACTTCTCTGATATTTGTCTCTCTAATGCAGCACATGCTTGGGAATTGTTTATTACATTTTGGAACAAACCCATTGAAATGATCTACTCATGGATTCACTGAATCTCTGCTCCCATTCAGGGTCCAGATTATCATGGCCAGTATATGCCTAGTTAGGCTTTTAGAAAGTAAAGAAGCATTGCTCAGAGATGCCATTTCCAAATAGCCCCTGACACTCTGTCCCTTGGTAGTGGGCTGTTATCCTAGGAGACACCCAAGTAAGAAATTATTTCCAGTGACACAAACACCACAATATGACAAATGAATTGCTTCTCAGTCCTAGAAGCTAAAGATATATACTCAATAAAATGGGAAAATTAGGATAAAAAGTTCAAATCATTGGGTTTGAATATCAAAGCTAAAATGTTCAGTGCTGTTGTAACAGCATTTACATGAGAACAAGATTTAGATTGATGAATTAAATTTATAGCTTTACCCTTTTCCTATTTTTTACATGGTTAATTCTTGTCAATATTGAATTATTTAGGCTATTATACTTAATTAATGTGAGGACAAGCTCATCATTGTTTCTATGGAATAAACCAAGTTAGAATGATAATTTTCTGACATGAGTTTAATATATGTGGATTACAATAACACTTTTGTAATTGGTTTTTAAAGATCATAGACAGAAAATTTTAAATATTTTATGAGTTACTTTTTGAATCATGAGCAAATAGTTGCTTAAATCATGAGAAAATATATTAATAAAGCCGGAAAATTTTCATCCACTGTGGAAAGTTAGGTTTTCATGTTTTTCATAACTGAAAGCAGCAGCAGCAGCATCTCCACTTTATCATCATTGTCCTTGCTATTCAAAGCATAGCTTTTGGACTAGCAGTAGAAGCATTATTTGGAAGCTTTTTGAAAATTATTAACTTCAGTTGTTAACCCAGCCTTCTGCACAGTAATAAAATCTGCAAATGATTAGTATTTACACTGAACTTGGAAAAGACCTCCTTACAATCATCATCACCATCATCACCATCAACCCTCACATTGATACCTGAGAGCTTCACTGTGCTCCAAGGTGCACATAATTATGGAGTATCACTTTTATGATAAAATGGTATCTTACTCCTAAATGTCAATTATTTCAATATTTTTTAAACAAGTAAAGATTACCACTGCCTCTGCAACTTAAAGTTTATAGGACATGGAGAGTTTGTTGGCATGCAGACATTGGATCAGTACATCTGGAATAGGCCTCAGATTCTGATCCGATATAATCAACCTGATATCAGTTATAGCACCAGTGCCCCCACTTGCAGGATGGAATTATTTGAACTTTCCGTGTTAGCCTCCACTGTACATAGGTTGGGCATTTGCAATGCATTAAGCCAATCAGCCTTGTTGAGAAGTAATCCATGTTGAATTCATGAGTGAGTTTGCTTTCTGTTGCCATGGCCACTTTGTACATGAGTTCATTGAGAAAATACTGACATGTCTGTAAAATAAAATGGCATAATTATTGATGGTATATTTTGCATAGAATATGATAATTTATAATTTAGTTTAGGCACATTCTCATTCTCTGCCAGTTTGAAAGATTCATCCACCTATCTCTTCCTCTTATCAGCTGGTTACTAATTCTCTAATCTTGTAATACTCAAGCCCATGGTAATACGACAAAAATATTAGGCACTGTCCACAAATATATATACACCTTACCCTTTCTATATTCATACTAAGTGGCAACCAAATATACTGTTTTAAATTCTGCTAACTGGGAGGATGCTCTTTACCATTATATTTAAGGACCATACCTGAAAGTGACTGTATTATTTTGACAATCTACTTCTGCCTGGTACCAGAAGATTGGTCAAATCCATCTATGTTGGGCAAAATAATAGCCCCCAAAGACATCCACATGTTAACATCTGGAACCTTGGAATATTTTATTATGTTACACTGCAAGGGAGATTTAACCTTATATGCCCAGCATTTAGCCCCAAATATAAAATATACTAGATTTTCAATGCTACTTACTGAATTATATTTGCTAATCAGCTGGCCTTGAGGTGAATAAATTATTTTAGATTGTCCGAGTTGGCTCAATGTAATCATAATGGTACTTTTAAGAGAAAGAGGGAGGCAGGAGGGTCAGAGTCAGAAAGGCCTGAAGATACCATGTTGCTCTTCTGGCACTGAAGACGGAGCAAGGGCCTGTGAATTTAGGAGACCTCCAGCTGCTGGGAAAGGCAAAGAAGCACATCGTTGCAGAGACCCTTCAGAAGAAATGCAGCCCTGCTGAACACCTTCATTTCTAGCCTTGATTTCTAACCTTTCGGGACTTTTGAATTCCAGAACTGTAAGGTAATAAATTCGAGTTGCTATGCCGCTAAGCAATTGAAAACCAACATACCATTTTTTTTTCCTTTGCTAACTGATCATAGCAAGCCTCCCATGAGATATAAGAATTAATTGAGGGAGAAATGGCAATGAAACAAAAATGGTTACTGTAGAAATATGAGAAATTGCTCATGCAATTTACTTGGGTTTTCATAACTATTCAGGTCTCATATCAAATATACCACTTCCTCTTTAAAATCGGGCACTGCTATTTTCACTGAAATTTATGACTTTGTGGGTTATAAAAGATCTAGTTAATAAAAAGCAAATCGAGGGTCTTGGTTACTTAGTATTCCATGGTTAATCATCAGTTTCTACCAATGTCCAATAGCAAAACAAAAGCTTTTCTCAAGGAGTTACACTTAATTGAAAAAGAAGTGTGTCTTTACTTCAACATCCTGAGGTACTCAGCTGCAGTTTTCTCACTGAGACTTCTCAGAACTCCATACAACAAACTGATTGCTGTTTCAGGAAAGCAGAAGAAAGAAGCATAAGAAAAGACACCATAAAATATTTGGACTTTTTATATTATTATTATTATTTTATTGTTATTATTATTATCTTCACCTGAGGATATTTTTTCCACTGTTTTTCAGAGAGAGTGGAAGGGAGAGAGAGATAGAGAAAGAAACATCGATGTGAGAGACTCACATAGATCAGTTGGCTCCTGCATGGGGTTGGGGGATTGAGCCTTCAATCCAAGTACATGCCCTTGGCTGGATTCGAACCTGGGACCCTTCAGTCTGCAAGCTGACACTAACCACTGAGCAAAACAAAAGCCCAGCATTTCTACCCAGCATCTTGGAATCTGGACAGTAAGTGTAGTTTTCCTCATCCTGAAAAAGAGAAGAAACTAGGAATTGGGTAGATTTGGCAAGTGAAGCGGTCTCAGAAGAAACTCCATTCCTATACACCTACATAATTAAGATTAGAGAATACATTGAGAGAAAGATTGCACCGGCCTTTAGCAAACTCAGTGCATATTTTTTCATTAAATTTGTTTACCATAATAACCTTCCTACATGGTCACCAATACAATGAAATAGTTAAGAACAGCATATGATGCAACAGCAACAAAATTGTAGCTACATAGACAAGGAATACTATTTGTTCATCTCTAAAAATATTCATAAGCAAATTTCGGTATCTGTTTTTGAACCAACATATGCACAATGAAAAGAAATACCCATATTCCCTGGCTTTCTAAACATTTCTCCAATTAGAATAATACTTAATAAGTTTGTTTACAGAATTAAGGTTAATTGCAGGATAATCTTTTTTGTTATTAATTTTGACAAATTGATTGTATATTCTTCCAGATGAGATTTATTTATGTAAAAATAATTAAGATGGCAAATTTTTTAAATTAATCTTAAGTAAAGAATGCCTACTTATTAATAACGTTGAAACTCAGCAAATACTTCTTCTAATAATGTATATGTTTATGTGATAGGAAATCTTGGAACTATTACCAAAATGCATGTAAGAAAGAGAAATATTAATTAAATATGGCTCAGAACCATCCCTAAGGCCAGATAGAGAGAAAAACATACAGTGAATTGCCAAGAATTATTAGTGTCACTGAAAGAGCACTAGTGGTGATTAGAAGTCAATGATTGACACAGTTAAATCGACTGAAAAATAAATGGATGTTGTGTAAAGGCAGGGAATCAGAATACCTACAATCAATCAAATCCCAGGAAAAAATGATACAAAATGTAAACCATACCACTGTGTAGGCAAATATCAGAGTCTTCGGGCATACATATTGAGTGATTTCTGTAGTGAACAAGAAATAGGAAATTATGACTCATGGGTTGCCTCGTGTATTGCACAGCAAAACTCAAAATCAAATGGCTATATTGAGCATTTTGCTTTCAGTGCCCATGCAGTAATATTTTACATTGAGACCCGCTGTAAAAATACCTGTGTCAGAAAACAAGAAAAAGTAATAGGAAAAAAGATGAACTGAAGTCACCTTTAAGCAGCAGTTGCCTGCTATTGCTACACTTGCTTTCCAGAAATACTCATAGACTAAAATTTATGTTGGATCCATCCAGATTATTGTGTTTGAAGACAAGTGGAAGGGAGAATGTGAAATATATTGAATAGCTTTCTTGTTCTAAATGCAAGCAGAGGTTTAAGTGTTTTACACTTCCTTTGAGTGGTCATGCAGTAACATTTTCAAACTTTATGACAAACAACCTCACAGTTCGGCAATAATGCTGCCATGTGAAAAATGTCAAAACACTTAAAACTCAAAACATATTCCTCATATTATAAATCCCGATTTTTTTTTCTTGCAATTTAACTTTAGTTTACATTTTACATGTTAAAGCAGTTTTTTAAAAAGGAGGGAATAGAAGTATATAAATACTTGTAATGGTTTAAAAACTGCACACAATATTAAGATGAGAAGGATTTACAGCCTGACAGATGTACATATTTTAAAATATTTCTTTAATATTATTATTTTTTAATATGTTTTTATTAATTTCAGGGAGAGGGAGAGAGAGAAACATCAATGATGAGACTGTCATTGATCCGCTGCCTCCTTCACGCCCCCTGCTGGGGATCAAGCCCGAAACCCAAGCATGTGCCCTGACGAGAATGGAACTGTGACCTCCCTCCAGGTCCATGGGTCGATGCTCAACCACTGAGCCATGCTGACTGGGTTCTTAAATTTTATTTTTAAAGCACACCATTTGTCTTTGGGGAGATCATTTAGTCTTTCTTACATAATTTTATCACTATGCATTAGCTGAATGGAATAATAATGGAAAAAATTATATGAAGAATAATATTGAATGGTATAAAAGTCAGTGAAAAAAATGTTTGTCTGAATAACAGTCCTAAAAGTAGGGAATTGTTTTAATGAGTTCAACTCAGACCAAGTCATATTTTACGTTCACTTGTGACATATTAAGACATGAAACGTATTCGATGTTTCTTTTAAAGATCAATAAATGAATAAATATATTTTGTTAGTGACTTTTATTTTCTCTATCTACAGCCAAGGTTATTAAAAATAGCTTTTACTATATAATGAGGAAAAAAATCACTCATACTCTGTTCATTATTACCAGTATTTAGCCTTATTATTCAAATACTAGTGGGCCATATGCAGATTCCATTGTTCTTAAGAGACTGTACAGGATCTTTTTGTCCACTGGTCCATGCTCTTAGCCTCTTATAATGCCGATGTGAATGATAGTCTATAGCACTGATTAACTATAGACTGCTGCAACATATTACATTACCTTTGCTTCAAAAGTGATTGATTACACTGTAGAAAGGCATGAAAACAGTTTTAAGGGACAACTGAAAATGAATATTTCACCTATGTATGAATTCATGTATCCCTTTATTTATTGTTAACAAACATTTACTAAGCCCTTTCAAGTGGCAGCCCCCTATTTTTCTGGTGCTTAATTCACTAGAATATATATTAGATAAATATTCTTCTGTTTCAGTTTTACATCCTAATGAAAGAAGGCATAAATAAGTAAAAATTTTATAATACATTGACTGTTATAAACTTAAAAAAAAAAAAGTAGGGCCTTGACCAGTGTGGCTCAGTTGGTAGGACCATCTTCCCACACACCAGAAGGTCAAGGGTTTGATTCCCAGTCAGGGCATATATTTAGGTTGTGGGTTTGATCCTCAGTCAGGGTTCTTACTGGAGGCAACTGACCAATGTATCTCCCCTCTCTCTCTCTCTCTTTCTCTCTCTCCCTCCCTACCTTCCTCCCTCTCTAAAATATATATATATATATATATATATATATATATATATATATATATAATTTTTTTTTAAAAGTAAAAAAAAAAAGGGAATGAAGAATGCAAGGTGATCCAGTGTAGGGGGAAAGTTGCAATTTTAAACAAGATAGTCAAGGCAGCCTCCATGACAATGTACCTTTGAGCAGATTTGATATAGGCAAAGGAGTTACCAATGCAAATAACTACAGATACCCAAGAAAGAAATGTTCTGTAAGAGTTAATAGCCAATACAAAATCAAAAAATTAGAGCTTGCTTTCTGCCATGTTCAAGCTAAAGCAAGCCAGTGCAGCTGGAGCAGTGGGGTAGCACAAGATGAGGTGTTCAGGTAATGGGGGGTTGTTCATGAAAGACCTAGTAAAGTATTGTGGTAGTTAATTTTATGTGTCAATTTGACTGGTTGTTGAGGTGCCCAGATATATTTGGTTAACATTATTTCCAGAGGATATTACATTTGAATCAATAGATTTGAGTAAAGCAGATTTCCCTCCCCAATGTGGGTGGGAATCATCTCATCTGTTGAGATTCTGAATAGAAAAAATGGAAGAGGAAGGGAGAATTCATTCCCTCTGTCTTACTGTTTGAGGGGGGACATCAGTCTTCTGCCCTCAGCTCTGGTTCTCAGAGCTTCAAACTTCATGAGCTTTCCTAGATCTCCAGCTTGCAGATGACAGGTTATAGGACTTTTCAGCCTCCATAGTTACAAGAGCCAATTCCCTATAATAAGATATAGCTATAAATATAATTTAAATATATACATTTATATCCTACTGGTTCTTTTTCTGAAGAACCCTAATACAAGCATTGTAAGGACTTCAACTTTTATTCTCAGAAAAATGGAGAAACCACTGAAGATTTTTGAACTGTCTTAAATCTTTGGTTATTTTTGGAGAGAAGATTATAGAAAAGCCATTTAACAAATTGATACTAGATATGACAGTAGCTTGGTCCAAGGAGATACTAACAGAGATGGTGAGAAGTGATTGTTTTCTTGATATATCACAGGTCAAAGAACTTCCTCCTGAAATGCATATGAGCTGTCACAGAAAGGCAGTAGTCAAGAATCACACCAAGTTCTTGACCTCAGTAATTGGAAGGATACAATTGTCATTACCTCAGATAAGGAAGACTGTGGTTGGAGAAACTCCACACTAGAATCTCTCAAACTCCAATGAGTTTTTCAGAGTAACATGATTCAGATGAAGAAAAGAGATCCTGAACTATCACCAGACTTCCAACTACTGTCAAAGTACAAAGGTATTTATTTTTTATTTATTTCCATACAAGTGATTTTATGGTAAAGAAAATAAAAGAGGAACAAGTAAAGGGAAACAAGGAGATGGGCAAGATGAAAACTTTTTAGGAGACTGCAACGATGCTTTTAGGGAAACTAGAGGTAAGCCTCCTTTTACCAATTATGACAACAGTGCATGTATTTTTAAACCATTTTAGTTTGCAGAATAAGCAGAAAATAACATAGTTACAATTCTACCACAACAAGCAAAAAAGCAAATAGATTTTGGAACAGTGGTTTTCAAATTGCTTTGTGGAACCCAAGGTTTCTCAGAGACCAAGGTGTGCTGGTGAGGGAATCAGACAGGATATAACTTCACTTTTATTGTTGTTTTTTAAAAATGTATTAGCATTCTATAATTGAATTTATATACAAAAAAAAGATTACTGCTGCCTTTTTTTTTGAACTCTGAAAACCACTGTTATAGAGAAAGACCTCTTATTTTATTCCTCCACTGAAAATGTGAACTTATTTATTTTCTCTGATATTATCATAGATTTTGAATTCAAAGTAAAGTGGGTACACAGGGTTGGTAACAAGAAATGCATACATTGATGTGAAATATTCATGATACTATATTTGACTACTTTTGTTATGAAAGATGTCCAAAATCCAGCAATAATTAGTTCTCTGTTCTTATAGAAGAAATAACAATTGTGTCAATATTGTGAAATATGACTGTCATTGTATTGTTTTTAACTTACTTACAAAGTATTTGAACTTGAAATTTCTTGAATAAAGAGCTTTGAAGTATTTCTTCTAAATATACATGATATTTGCTTCTTACGAACCTTGATTATTGTTATAAAAAAGGTAAATAGATGTAGATGTCCAATTGCCTCACATTCATGTATTTGTTCATTTCACAATCCATGAGATAACTTTTAATTTAAAAAAAAAAAAAAAGGTTTCTCAAGGGAAAAAAGAAGCTAATTTTGATTGAGTGTTGTAAAATAAAATTATAAATAATTAGTAAAATTTCAGATTACATAAAGCTCATATTATTCACAAGGTTTCTTTTGAAACAAAAGCAAAGCACTCACAAGCAAACAGCTCCATAAAATGTTATTTGTCATTGTATATCCTAATCTGGTGACTTTAGGTCACTTCATTCAAATGAAATACTAAGAAATCATAGATAAATTAATACAAGTGTCTTGTTGACTTGTATCTGAGGCAAAAAAAAATGATTTGTTTCAGTCCAACTAAAATTTAAATCAGCTGCAATAGCATTATTTACTTTGGAATGCATTACTATAGCCTCAAGATACATTCTTTTATATTAGAAATATCCACTTGTTTCACATAAAAACAAAAAATATAGTTTACCTTCTTGTGTCAACAGTTGTATTTTATATATTGGCTATTTTGATAGCAACTATATTTCTCTGCATAATTCTTTATAGTTTATTGAAAATTTGCCTCTGAAAATCCTCATGGTCCCAGTGTTTACTGGATATAAAATCTGAATTTATTTAAATTTTACTCACGTAATAAATTGCAATTTCACATATCAGTAAAGAATTTCAAGTAAGTTGCTAAGGAACAACTTCTTTAGTAATTAAGAACAAAAGTTTTGCAATTATTTTTCCATACGCACATTGTGCAAGTTATTAAATAAAAAGAAACAGTCTCCAGTTGGGGGTAGGAATTCTTTGGAGGGTTTTCACCTTTAAAATTTCATATTATGACCATGTTGTTTTTGACAAGAAATATTCATGTCATTTGATATAATAAATTACAATCATGTGTCACTTAAAGAAATTTCATCATGAGAACATCATAGAGTGTTCATAGCTTACACAAACCTAGATGCTACAGCCTACTAGACACCTAGGCTATATGCAGTGGCTGATGGCCTATTGCTCCTAAACTGCAGGGCTATACAGCACGGTGCTTCACAAAACCACACCAGATTAAATCAAGCACAAAAGAAAATGATGGGCTCATACACCACCAGATGTAAGAGGCTGCTGCCAGTATAACAGGCATACTGTTTACAGCAAACCTTTTTTATAAGTGAAGAGTACACTAAAGCAATGATAGAAAGTATAGCAGAGTAAACACATGAGCCAGTAACAAAGTCATTTGCTATCATCAAGCACAACTGGCAGCACAGTAGGTTTGTTTACACTACCATCCCCACAAACACATGAGCACTGTGTTGCACTGCAAACAACTGTTACAACAGCAAAGACCGGCATCACTAGGCAATAGGAATTGTTCAGCTCCATTGTGAAGAGATGGTAGCACTATGTGGTTAGTTGTGTACTGAAACACAAACAGTACATGATGGTGTTATGATTATTTCACCAATGATAGTGCTCTATTGTGGTTTTTTAATTTGCCATACTGTAGCATTTTAAACTTTATAAAATTTATTTCAACAGTATATTTACATAAAAAAATATTTACCTAAAGTAAAAAATTGCATCAAATGTTATTAAAATCCATATGTGCTCGATAATCTTTTCACATGAGTTAACAAGAATAATTAAAGGTTTGAAGATGGAATAGTGAAATTCACCATTAAATATTAGCAACTACTATTGATTAAAGAGCGATAGGAAATTAAGTGATCTCTGTTTGGAAGTAATATTGAACAGAGAACTGGATAAAGTGAGAAATGAGATGGACCAAAACATGTGGATTAGCTAAGGGTCAGGTATATTCAAGGACCTTTGCCTACTTCACATGACTGAGTATGGATACACATGTTGTCAGGTGGTCCTGTGTTTTACAATTGTATTAAAGAGTTTGGGCTATATTTTAATATATGACAAAGATTTATGAGATTATTTTTAAAAAGGTCATAACATGATTAATTTTTAATTTTAAAATGGTCATGTAATATACAGCATGATGACTATAATTAACAATACTGTACTATAATTTGAAAGGTGCTGAGAGCAGATCTTAAAAGTCCTCACCACAAGAATAATAACACTGCAGCTACGTGAAGTGATGGTTGTTGACTAAACTTACTGTGGTAATTATTTTGTGATATATACACATATCAAATCATTATAATGTACACTTTAAATTAATACTGTGTTATATGTCAATTATTTCTCAATAAAACTAGGAAAATGGTGATTCTGTGTTGGTAAAGATGATATAAGAATTTACGGGAAACTGAGTTTGGCAGAGAAGTTGGATACTATTCCATTTGGTCATAATGAGGTATTTCTATAAATAATATATATGTAAATATATATGTATATAATATATATATATATAAATCACTGATGCAGGATATAGACATATTCTGTAAAGCGCATATGATCTAAAATAGAAATATGTGACAAAAACACAAGTGTAATATATTTATTTTCCTTTTATGTACATTTATATATGCATTTAAACATTGAGAAATAGTAATCTCTCTAAAGGATAACATAAAACAATAATGTCATATATGTTTAAGATGTAAGTATGGCATAGGTAAACGTGGTACTCAAATCCTCCCACAAGCACATCAGAAACACTACTAAACTATAGAACAACCATCATTCAAAACCTCCTGAAATCTAGCTGAACAGAGAAGTCCTACAACTAAGTGTATAAAGAAGCAGCCACACCAAGACCTGTAGGTGGGGTGGAGATGAGGAACAGACTGGTTCTGCACCTATGTGTGGTGATTTAAAATGGGGAGAGATATCTCAGTTGTAGACATCCCCCCTGAGGAGAGAGGGGTCCCAGCCCCACACCAGCCCACCCAGTCCAAAGTACCAGTGTCAGGAAGAAAAGTCCCCAAAGGTTCTGGCTGTAGAAATCAGTGGAGAGTGTGGCTGAGTGGGACAAAGGGCTGCCAGAGTCCCGGGCAGTTCTGCTTAAAGGGCCTATGCACAGACTTACTTGGGCTCACTTTGTCTGCGCTCCAGCCCTGGGTCAGCAGCTTGAAAGGAAACAGGGACATACCGGGAGAAATTGACTTGTCTGGTATCAGAGTGAGAGTTCGGGGACAGAGGCAACTTTATCTCAGACAAAAGTGCTGGCAGAGTCCACTGTTACTTTCTGAGACCCTCCCCCCATAGAACCAAGAGGCAGGTGCCATATCTGAGACTCCATCAACCTGGTTCACACTCTTTACTCTGCCCTGGTGATTTCCTGAGGCTGCCCCATCCAACCTCAAACTCATTCAAGCCATTTCCAGTGGATTTTCTGTACAAGTGGCCTCTCTTGCTTCTTGCTTCAGATTTTTCTAAAATCTCTCAGAGAAGCAGCATCTGGACTCTGCATACCCCATACCTAATTGGCCACAGGCCCAGCACTAGTCGCAGTCTACCTTGGCTCATAGCCTGGTCTCTCCTAGACACCTCCAAGCGCAACACAAGGAGCAGCCATCTGCACATGGCTCTGTACTTCACACTGGGTGGACCCAGGCAGGGCACAGACAGTGGGCACTTTTCACCTCTTAGAAGGCACCAGGGCCAGTGCACACAGTGGACAGATTCAGGCCACCGGGATTATAACCTTACCACCTTCACAAGTGACATACTCATGGAGCAGACTCAGTGAACACAAAAACCCCACTGAAACATGTCCTGCTCAATAGGGTCAACTCTTGCACCACTCCCTCACTATAGTTGCAGCCGGTCCTCACAGCCAATTGGCCTGGGGGTCATTTCCTTCCAGAAAGGCCAACAGCTATCAAGGCTCAGCTACAACAGGACAGTGCTCACAGCTCACACAGGGGCCCACCTGGAGCTCCCAGCTCAGGTGACTGGAGAGGCTGAGCCACTAGGCACTACAGGACACCTACTACACAAAGCCACTCTACCAAATGGAAACATAACAGCTCTACCTAATATATAGAAATAAACATCAGGAAGTAACCAAAATGCAGAGATAAAGAAACAGGTCCCAAATGAAAGAATAAGAGAAATCCCCAGAAAAAGAACTAGATGAATTTGAGGAAAGCAAACTACCAGCTACAGAGTTCAAAACAATGGTTATAGGAAAGCTTAAGGATCTTAGCGAGAACCCCAAGAATCTTAGTGAGAACCTCCACAGCATGAAAAAATACACAGAAACCATAAAAAAGAATTAGTCAGAAATGAAGGACACTCTAACTGAAATGACGAATAATTTACAGGAAATCAACAGTAGATGACTCTGAGAATCAAGTCAGCAATTTGGAAAATGAGGAAGCAAAAAACACCCAATCAGAATAGCAAAAAGAAAAAAAGGATCCAAAAGTGTGGATTGTGTGAGAAGCCTCTGGGACCACCTCAAGCATACCAACATTTTCATCACAAGTAAGTGAAAACCTATTTGAAAAAATGACAGAAAACTTCCTTTACCTGGTGAGAGATATAACCATACAGGATAAGATGAACCCAAAGAGGCCCACACCGAGACACATCATAAATAAAATGCAAAAAATTAAAGACAAAAAGAGAATCTTAAAGCAGCAACAGAAAAGCAGTTATTTACTCACAAGGGAGTTTCCATAAGTCTGTCACCAGATTTCTCAAAAGAAACTTTGCAGTTTAGAAGGGAGAGGCAAGAAATATCAAAGTGATAAAAAGCAAGGACCTAATAAAAGACTCTTCTACCCAGTAAAGCTATTATTTCCAAACAAATACAGATAAAGAGCTTCCCAGGCAACAAAAAGCTAAAGGACTTCGCCACCAAACCAGTATTACAGGAGATGTTTTTAAAAAAATCAAAATACGAACAATAAAATGGCAATAAATAAGATGGAAGGGGGTTAGAGGGATGGGCGAAAAAGGTGAAGGGATTTAGAAGTACAAATTGGTAGCTACAGAATAATCATGGGTATGTAAAGCAGGGAAAAGATTAGCCAAAGAACATATATGTATATATGCATAGTCCATGGACACAGACAACAATGTGGTGAAGGCCAGGCTGGGGGGTGGGGGAGGGGGCTGGGGGTGGGTGGAGGGAGGCAAAGAGGGGGGAAATGCGGGATATCTGTAATAGTGTCAACAATAAAAAAATAAAGTAAAATAAAAGAACTGATTATAAAAATATGTAAATAGGGAAGAAAAGTAATTAAAGCTTAGTTTCTTGGAGTCGTCTGATACTTTCCTCCCAGTGACCTAAGCTATTGAAACCTGAATGCACACCCTGTGAATTACTACCATATTCTTCACTCAGTCTCTCCTCAGAAATTCCAGCAGGCTCACAAGAAGTGGGAAGTTTGGTGGTAATTAGAAATAGATGTACTTGAGCATTGGGACTATAGATAAGAGGTAAGGTGAATGATAAGACATAATAATTGATTTTGTAATTAACTCTTAGCATAACTAACTTATAGATAAGGACAACTGAGTCGAAATCATTTTTTTGGTGAGACCCAGCAATGTGTTCCCATGTTCTACTGAAGTGGGGACAGTGCTCACACCTGTGTCTGAGAGTATTGCTTTCTTAGTTTGTATTGAGAATTTTCCTGAATGGAATGAAAGCTACAGCAATTTGTATGTGGAGAGAGGAGTAAAGAAATAACCTCTCATAGTTGATATTTCCTCCTTCATGATGTTGAGCTAGAGAAAGTATTAGGTGATTCAGCATTTTACCTACAAGAAGTGTACAAGCACCTGCATTTTTATGGTAAGAAGGAAAAGAAGTCATGCGTTCTTCTGGGTTAGGCAAAAATGTCTTGTGCTCCTTTTTAGGTGCAGTTAACTGTGAGGTGTTTAATTTTCTAGGCCTCATCTGTAGATTGGTGTGAAAATACATTTCTTAAAGTATTATTGTGAGAATGAAATGACATAAATATATGCAAAGTACCTGGCAAGTAATAGGCACTTAATAATAAGAATACAGTGCTTAGCAAGGACTAAGCATTCAATCTATGATAATTTCTTGCTTCTTCTACAGGATTTAGAAAAGAACAGCTTGGTCTGCTGGGAAGATTGAGAAATTAAATCTTTGATACTGAAAAAACCCAAGAATTAAAACTCCAAAATAAAAAGGGACAGACACAGGCCCCGACCTTTAAGGGAGCATCCTGGGTGGTCAGTGGAATATTCAGAAAACGATATTGCCTGGGAAATTGGTTAATTCTAAAGCATGGGGGAGTCTTTTTCTATATGTCACTTGTGGTGCCAAGCAAATGTTGCCGGAGTAACTATAAAGGCATTTTTTACAATTTTATAAAAGGTGCGGTAGGAAGGACAATAAAGGTTTGTAAGATTGACAGAAAACTAATGAAGTAATTATGCTTTGGGGAGAGACACATGAATTGAGTTTACATTTCTGAATAGAAACTCCTCTCCCGTCAACATAGAACTGACAACTGGGAAACTGGGGTGAGAAGAAGGAGAGAGACTCTGAGGACTTGCACAAAACATCATCAGTTATGGGAACAGGTTTGGAGGAGGCAAAGGTCGCAGACTAGCAACAGCCCTGGATCCTGAATGGTAGAGAAAAGCAAGAGGAGAAGAGCAATACTAGTACCCAAGGAGGCTGACTACCCCACCAGCACACATAATAAGGAGAAATGAAAATAGTAGGATTTGAAAACCCAGAGTGCTATGTGGAAAGAAGCTTCAGACCCATGGAAGATATTCATTGGCATTTCTGTGATTTACTTGCTATTTCAAAGGAGTGATACAAGATAACGAATTCCCAGTGATATTTGGAGATAATCTGATAAATAATAGGTTTAATACTTCCCAGTCTAAATACATAAAAAAATCCTTTCCTGTTTTCCTGAAAGTAGTGCAAATTTGCCGACAGATCACCTGAATTAGAATCTTGGCTTTGCCAATCACTCTCTTTCATACATAATACTTTTGTTTCTTACTTACTGTTTCTATAAAATGGAGGTAATAAGATAGTTATATTTTAAATAAATTACTATGTGTGAGGCACATATCAATGCTCTATAAACTTAGTAATCATTATCTTTATTATGGTTGTAATTATTGTTTATTGTAATTATAATTCGAGTAAGAAGAGCTTTTCATTTCAAATGATAAGTCTGATCTTTGTTCCTACGTACTGTTTATGATCAGTAATTGCTAGTTGGTTATTTTGAAGGTTTCCTTTTCTCATAAAGAAGAAAAATATATATTCAAGCATCATCCAGTTTAAATGAAGGTGTTTTATCCTTGAAATTCATATGTTATAAGTATTTAAACAACTGAAATAGTGATACAAAACTAATATCATTAAGGGTGATGAAGTACTGATTGTTCA
This sequence comes from Miniopterus natalensis, assembly GCF_054644295.1. Classification (NCBI taxonomy): domain Eukaryota; kingdom Metazoa; phylum Chordata; class Mammalia; order Chiroptera; family Miniopteridae; genus Miniopterus; species Miniopterus natalensis. The sequence continues at coordinate 30,519,581 of NC_142086.1, forward strand.
TGATAAACATAATTGAGTACATATTATACTAACTGATTATCTTTCTGAAATGTAAGTAATTTTGGCTTTGTTAATAAGAATCATTTGGGTCATTTGTGTGCAAATGATGCATTACTTATATAAAATAGAACATCACAGCTATTTAACTCTCTAGACATTATCTTTGTCCTAGATGAAAACATAGACATATACACAGACACTCATACAATTCATATCAATAAAATTCACACATATAACTACATGGGTAGTATTTTATTAATAAATTTTAGTTTGTGTTATGTGCTGCTTTGGGGTGAAGTAAATAAAGTATTTCACAAGCACTGACTTTTTCCTGGATAAAATAGTGAAAGATCACACCCTGGGTGGAGGGGTTAAAATCTCTTCCCTCTTTACCCCCATCCAAAGACAGGCAACCTACCCAGGAGAGGACTGGCAAATAGATTTTACTCAGATGCCACTCTCCCATGGAATAAATACTTACTAGTGTTTATTGATACCTTCACGGGGTGGGTGGAAGCATACCCAACTAGAACCGAAAAGGCCCAGGAAGCTGCTAAATTCTTATTAAAAGAAATCATTTTCTGATTTGGACTTCCTAAGTTTTTACAAAGTGATAATGGTCTATCTTTTGTTTCCAGAATTACTCAGCAAGTGTCCTCTGCTTTGGACATACAATACAGTATCATTTCCACTGTAGTTGCAGACTCCGATCCTCAGGAAAAGCAAATCAGACTCTTAAAAGAATTCTAGCCAAACGGTGTCAAGAGACTTCAGAGACCTGGGTAAAGCTCTTACCTACAGCCTTTCTCAAATTAAAGGCAGCCCCCAAAGTCAATCTTAATCTCAGTCCCTTTGAAACATATGGGAGGCCCTTCCAAACCTCTGACTTTCTATTAGACACTGAGTCTCATGAACTTGTCAAATACTTAACTAATTTAGGACAAGTACAAAAAGCCCTGAGTAAGGCAATAAAATTCTGCCTATGCCCAGTCAAAATTCTGTCCCTGCTCAAATTAGCCCAGGGGATCTAGCCCTTCTCAAAACTTGAAAGGAAGGCTCTCCCACTAACCAATTACAATCTAAGTGGAAATTCCTCCACCAGGTTCTCCCAATCCAAGCCTACAAAAAGTTTGGAATTTGGGTTGGATAATTTAAATGGTCCTTTACCCTTTACCTAAACCAAGAATATATATGGAGGATTAACAAAAGCCTCTTGACAGTGCTTCTAGAGCCTGCCCACCCTCTAGTTCCCAAAGGTTTATTAATTCCCCTTAATTCACAATAAAATCTTACCATCATGGTTAAACTTCTCCAAACATGTGTTTGGAATTCTTTCCTCACATTGCCACAAAAAGACCTATTGCGCACTCCTACGGGAAACAGTATTAATGAGCTTTTTATTTAATTAATCAATTAAATAAATATATCCTAATTGATTTCAGAGAGAGGAAGGGAGAGGGAGAGGGAGAAATAGGAACATCAATGATGAGAGTCATTGATCTGCTGCCTCCTGCACGCCCCCCCCCCCCCCCAGGGATCGAGCCCACAAATGCGCCCTGACCAGGAATCAAACCTCGATCCCCTGGATCATAGGTCGATGCTCAATCGTTGAGCCATGCAGGCTAGACATTACTAACAAGCTTTTTAATTGTTGGTTATTCAATCAGAAATGTTCTTTAGGAATAAAAATAATTTTAATTATATTATAAATCTTTCAAATTTATAATTATTTTATATTTGGAATACCTTTAGGTTTCCCCCACACACACAATTTGCTAATTTATATTGACTGTCAGTTAATCTAAAGGGTAAGAGAAGACTCAAGTATTAACTTACTTAGTCTTTGCTTTTTATTAAAATGTTATATAAATATATGGCACAATTTGACCATTCTTGAATACGACAGAGTCTATATTATATCAGGCACTCATTATGTTTACTAATAACTCTCCATGAAAGTTGATTAGTAGATAGTGGAATTCCAATAAACTGAAAATAAAAAGTAGATTTCTAGAATGTCATTTCTAGTTTGTATAATTGCCTTCTCTATCAAAAGAATCATATAGGTTACACATGGTAGAAAGTAGCTAAAATAAATTCAAAATGAGAATGAAGAATAGTGTCAATGGTTTTTCTTCTGATGTGAATTCAGGTTCTGATAAGGAATCCAAACCATAGTACTTAAAATATGTTTCCACCTATTCTATGAGAGATGGAAATATTTATCACTTCCTTCCCATTCCCATATCTCTTCCTTTGTTTTGTGACTATTTTTAAAATTAAATTTTTTAGGGTGACATTGGTTAATAAAATTATATAAGTTTCAAGTGTACAATTCTATGCTACATCATCTCTACATTGCATTGCGTGCCCACCATCCAAAGTCAAATCTTTAGTCACCGTACATTTGACAGCCTTTACCTTTACAATTGCCCAGCTAACTCTCCTTCCCTCTGGTAACCACTATATTGTTGTCTGTGTCTGAGTTTGCATTGGTTTGTTTTTCTTTCTTAGAGAACATCTTTATGCTCTTTTCAGTCAACTGTAAAAAGACTTCCCAAAGAAGTTCTTAACACCATCTTCTGGCCATTGCTGATAGAAATATAGCTGTTCGCTTGTCCCAAATCAAATTTCTGAGAGTCTCTTCCCTATGAGAAGACTGAACACAGTGACAGCTTTTAGTCCCTGTTGGGCAAATGAACATAATGACAATATAGTGTCATGCTGCCATTTATCACCACATTATCTCCCTTCCCCCAAAAAGAGATGATGTGGCATGCTAAGGAGTAAGCCTTGACTCCAGGTAGCTTTATATTCTTCTTAGTTTTAGTTCCCAGAGAAATATTTTAAAATCATATTAACACTTTGAATCTCAGTAATCCTCTCAAGTTCTCCTTAATAATATAGCAGTTTTGACATTTGTTACTTATAACAAAACCAATCTTTATAAGTAACTAATACGTGCTTCTTATAACCAAGTGATACTAGATTAAAACACTATACATGTAATAGATAAGCAAAATGATATGTATTGAATGGCTTTAAAATTGGAGAGAGAATGAGAAGGGAACAGAATTACCAATCAAATAGAAAAGTAAAGAAACTAGAATCTATAATGGTTAAAATTATCAGGAAAAATAAGTGAAAGTGAATAATTTTAAAATTTAGCTTTTTCAAATATTCATTCAATTATAAGCCCATTAACCAACTCTACTAGGTATCAGTGATGCTGTTTTGGTCATGAATATGTTGGTAGAATAATTTATTCAATTTTCTGAAAGATCAAACAATGAACAAAGGATATAGGCTGGGACATTAGAGTTCTGATGTTTTAAAAATGATCATTTTGGTATACACAAGTACAGAAGTCAATAAATCAGTGGAGTCCTGGACTGTGTGGTTCAGTGGTTATAGCATAGGTCCACACATCCAAGTGTCCTGAGTTTGATTCCCAGTCTAGGGAATGTACCTTGGTTGTGGGTTCACTCCCCACAACTAGTCAATGTGTCTCACATTGTTGTTTCTCTCTCTCTCTCTCTCTCCGCCGCCTCCCTCCCTTCTACTCTCTCTGAAAAGCCATGGAAAAAAATATATTCATATGAGCATTAACAAAAAACAAATAAATAAATAAAATAAAAATCAGTGCAATAAACTTCAAATTTAAAAGACAATTTGGATTAAATATACTGTATTTTTTTTTGGAAATCATTATATACACATATATTTATCTAGGGAAAATGTGAAAATAGATAATAAACTCAAGATAACATCTTGAAAACTCAATTATTTAAACATGATGTAGATAATAATGATAAAGACTTAACAAAGGTTAGGGATTTAAGAATAATATACGAGGTATGCGATGCTTTGGAACCAAAGCATAATTAAAGAAGTAAGGTAAAGTGCACTGAGGCATCAGAAAACTGAAAAACACCCATTAGATTGAAGGCATTGGCAAAACATGAAAAATGCTATGAAGTGAGTGATAAAAGATAATAGCAGAATGTACTGATTTAGTAGGAGGAATGTAAGCAGCATAAATATCTCTTTGAAATCTTGGGAGTAATAAGGGAATGAGTTAAGATGGCAATTTAAAAAAAGAGATACTGGAGTCAAAGAGGGTTTAAATTATTGTGATAATCATTTATTTATTTATTCATTTATTTATTTATATTGTTGACACTATTACAGATGTTCCCATTTCCCACCCTTTGTTTGCCTCCATGGAGCCCCCACCCCCTTCCCTCTGCCATCACTACACTGTTGTCTTTGTCTATGGTGATTTTTAAAATATTTTAAGTAATAGAAATTTGGGGTGCTTTGGACAATTTTCAAATGATAGGAAAATTTTTGTAGGGTAGCAAGGGTGAAGATAAAGAAGAGAGAGCAGTAATCAATAAAGTTTCCTGGTAGATAGCATATTATGTCATATAGAGTCTAAGGAAAGAAAGGCATTAAATGAATGCTTACATTTTGTCCCTTAGGCTAGGGTTGCCAGATTTAGCAAACAAAAACATATTACTTTTTAGAACCGTTAAGTGTGTGGAGTGACAAGGATTTTCCACATATTTTCTGTTCACCATCATGACAGATATTTTTCACTTTTTTCCCTCAATGATAGTTGAGCTAGGTAGAAAATTATAAACTCAAAGCTACCTTTTCAGAGCATAGTTAGGATATCTTTCTTCTTCCTCTGACATTTGGTGTTGTTGATGATAAATCCATTGTCAATTTCACTATTACCTTTTCTTAAGAATCTGCTTTTTCTCTTGGTTTAGGCTATTTTAATATGTTTTTACTGATTTTAGAGAGAAAGAGAGAGAGAGAGGGAGACATTGATGTGAGAGAGAAACATCAATCAGCTGCCTCCTGCATGCCCTCTACTGGGGATTAAGTCCGTAACCCCAGCATGTGCCCTTACTGGGAATTGAATGGGTGACCTTCTGGTGCATGGGAGAATGCTCAGCAAACCAAGCCACACTGCCTAGGGCTATTTTCTTTTCTTTTGCTCATTGTTTTCTAGAACGCTATGATATATCTAGGTGTAAAGGTATATTTTTTATTTTAGTTCAATTCTGTTTGGCATTTATAGAGATTTTAAATCTGATTATTCATGCCTTTCCTAGCTCTGGGAAATGTTAAGTCATTATCACTTTAAACAGTTTTCTACTATCATTTTATTTCTTCACTAATTTTTGAACTTCTTTTAGTCATATGTTGAGCTTAATGGATCTGTCTTCTGGGTTTTGTTTGTTTGTTAAACTTTTAATTATTTTTCAACTCATCTCTTTATGTAGTATTCTATTAATTTTCAAAAGGATGATCTTTTATTTTACCTATTTGCTCTTTAACTGAGTATATTAGGTTATACAACCCCTGAAGAAATACACTGATTCTGGAGCTAAAAGGCCTGGCTACAAAACCCTGACTAAATTGCTTAAAATCTCTGTGCTTCAGTTTCTCCCTCTTCAAAATTAAGGCAATTGCAATACTTACTTTATGGTGTTATTCTGAATTTATGTTTGTAAAGTATTTACTTATATTCCTTTCCTTGCTCCTATCTATATAGTTAGTCTAGACTTTTAACTCCTCATATCTGGATTGTTCCAATTGTTTTCCATTACATACTCTGGGGAGAAAAAAACAATTTTCTCACCCTGGCCAGTATAGCTCAGTTGGTTGGAGTGTCGGAGTGCATGCAAGAGTCAACCGATCCATATGTTTCTCTCTCACATCCATGTTTCTTTCTCCTCTCTCCCTCTCTCAAATTAATAAATAAAGTATCCTCAGGTGAGGATTAAAAAACAATGTCCTCTAAAATTCACCTTCATCTTATACATCACTGTCATATATATACTATTATTTTGCACATAATTCATCCATAATATAACTGGAAAAAAAATCTAGGACTATTTTTTCATGATGAAGCCTACATGTTTTAGTCAGGTATAGGGGCTCATTATTTAGACTTATTCTTACTAATTTATATTTTCCCTATATCTCTACCCAAGCACTTCACTTAGATGGATGTTTCTATGTATCATATAATAAATATGTCATGCACATTCTGTTCTGCATTTTGTCTTGTTTATTAATTTAATCATTTCCTTATTTATGCAATCATTATTTATGATTTTATATTTTATTAAAGATGTTATGAATACAAAAATGAATAACTCATGGTTTCACTGTACTTTGGAAGCCACAGACATAAAACCGTGTAAATAATTTTAGTACAAGTGATATGTACCATTATGAACATTTTATAATTCTACCTGTACTCTAAAACAACTTTACATTCCTTTCAATAATGAAGTTTTTCATACATACAAGAAGTATAGACAAATACAACAAATACTCTTTTAATAACCACTTTGAATTAGCAAATCTTAACACTTTGTCACATTTGCTTTAAATCTTATCATTTTGTAATCAAATTAGTTTGACCCACTTGTCTAATCACTAGAAATTGCCACCCTTATTATTCCCAAAGACATTTTAAAAATTTATTTTACAAGTGCTACTGCAAAATATGGATGAGCTTCTTCATAATTTAGTTAATTTCTTAGAGTACAGCTGAGCCCAAGTGTAAGTAACAATGACATTTTTGTGAAAGTTAAATAATATTTAAAACCATATGAATATATTTTTTAGGTTGGTTCTGACTCATTTACACCATCAGAAATTTAGAAGATAGTGGTGTGGAGAGGGACTGTGGAGGGAGGTGGGGCAGGGTAGAATGGGTCATTGGGGAGTAAAGGGGACATCTGTAATATTTTGAACAATAAAAAAATTAAAAATAAATTTCCAAGATTAAATGACTTCTTATGTACACTTCATCTTCTAAGACCTGCAGTATTTCTTGCCCAATAGCCAAACCCTTCTAGAATGACGACATAATCAATTGATTTTTTTTCAGTATGCAACCCCTTTTCACTCCCCCAATAAGTGTTCTGTCTCCAATGAGCCTAACATATGGCCTAAATATTCAATAATAAAATCATATATGCTTGAGATTTAAAATAATTCTATTCCAACAACACTCTCTTTGGTATATCAGCATATTTCCGCTAGTAAACTATTAAATAAAGATTAAGCCTTCATGCCCTACCTGGTTTTTGTTCAAGTTTCTTCACTAATATCCTCATAGCAATTTTTTTGATCCAAACACACATGCTCCACACACTCATATGCATGTATTCACATATACTAAAATGGTAGAAAAATAAATACATTTTAGGCAAAATATTCTCTAAATCTAAATATTGGTATAGTTTATTTCCCAAATAGGATGTTGAACTACTTAATCAGAAGCATCCTAACCTTTATTAGGTTAAACCATTTGAAATTAAGATATTGACATTTTTTCTTTATTTTTTTATGTAAATGTGATGGTTAACTTTATGTGTCAAGCACTGGGACAACAGATGCCCAGATTAAACATTATTTTGGGGGGTGTGGGTGAGGGTGTTTCCAGATGAGATTACCACTTTAATCAGTGGACTCAGTAAAGTAAATTGTCCTTTCCAGTGTGGCAAGCATCATCCAGGCCTTTGAGGGCCTGAATAGAACTGAAAGGTGGAAGAAGAAATTCATTCCCTTTGCTTCCTGCCTTTTTCCTTGACTAGGACATTGGTTTTCTTGTGCCTTCTAAGTGTTACATCATTGGTTTCCCTGGCTCTCAGACATTTGAACGTAGACTGGAATTATACCCATCTGCATTTCCAGGTCTCCAGTTTACACACAACAGATCTTGGGACTTTTCAGACTTCATAATCAGGTGAGCCAATTCGTTATAATAAATTTTTTCTATATTCATATCCTATTGGTTCTGTTTCTCTAGATATAACCCTGACAAATACAATGGACATATAAGAACATTTTCATATGGTTTAATCTAAGAATTGAATTGTTTCACTACATTCAATGACTTCTTGAGAACAGAGATTTGAAACATGGTTTGGTTCTGAAAAATAAGTAGAGAAGAAATCTACCTAGAACAAAAGTAATATGTACTCTCTGTCTTAGACAACAAAGCATATATTTAACATTTTGAATGAATGTTTTCATAGCTTCAAAACTTTAATCATGCCCTCAGCAGCATTCAGGAAAGTGCAGGGTGGGGCAATATAGGTTTATAGTTGTTCTTATGGAAAATAATACAATAATTAATTAATAATAATACAAGAATAAACTCCATGTTTTGTGTACTCACAACTGTAAACTTACTTTTGCCACACCCTGTATCTACCCCAATATATCTCAATACATAACAATAATATAGTATGTTTAAAATATTATATATATTATATATATAATATTTTATATATATGGTAACACTTAATGCAAAATGAACATCTATGTTGACCAAAATTAAATTGAAACACAATATGATAAACAGAAGCTAAAACCATAAATCTACAGGGTCTCTAGGGCAAGGATTTAAAACCTGAATGTTTTAAGTGAAAGCTCCCAAGCCCAACTTACTATAGGAAACCAGAAAAATTGCATATATTAGAAAAAATGGGTATATCAGGCAAACGTTTTGTAAAATAAAGTTGATATAGTTACATTAACATATAAAATGAATAGAATACAAAAAACAAAAATGATAATAAAGGAAGAGGAAGTATGTTAGTAATATAAATCCATAAACATAAATAATAAAATCACTAATGGAAAGACATTTAATATAAAATTGATAAATGCAAAGCAGAAATGACATAATTATACAAAAAAAAATTTAAATACCACAGCTGGAGCTTTTAATATACTAATCTCAGAAGCATTTGTGCTTCAAGAAGACAAAATTTTGAAATAAATTTGAGATGTATGGAAAACATAATTAATTATCCTGTAATAAGATAAATTAAGAACTTATGCTATAGCAAGTGCAGATCAACAAAATTTAAAACTAAGGTTGTTTTTTTAATTGTTTAAGCATACCTACTAAAAGAGTAAAAAATATACAAAAATTAAACACAACATCAACAAAGAAAAAAGCACACCTAAAATTCATTAAAGTATAATGTAAATAACTATGTCACTTATTCTGAAAGTGTAGATAAAATTACCAATTTCTGAAGAAAAACACATATTCAAATTGTTTAGTAAGTATAAAGATATATATGAATACAGAAATGACCATAACAATTATAAAATGGCCATTAAAATTAGTGGGGGAAGCAAAACTCCTCACTGTACCAAGACTCCCAAAGTGAGATAGTTTTACCCTAATTTCATATAATATATTTTACCCATATATTATATGAAAATCCATATATTTATGAAAATCCATATACTTATGAAAAATATATTTTATATATATATAATTTTAAGGGGTGTTTTGAATAGTTATCCACCCACAAGCTTACAATGTGACCTTATTTGGAAATAGGGTCTTTGCAGACATAATTAGTTAAGAATTAATCCTACTGATTTAGGATGGGTCTTAAATGTAATGAGCAGTATCTTTTTAAGAGAAAGCTGAAAGACCTTCAGGCAGAGTCCACCAGGCACGCAGACACCCAGAGCCTGGAGTGTTGCAACTGCAAACGGCAAGATGCTCCAGGCTCCAGGCTCCAGGCTCCAGGCTCCAGGCTCCAGGCTCCAGGCTCCAGGCTCCAGGCTCCAGGCTCCAGGCTCCAGGGCGGCCGGAACCGCCAGGCGCTAAGGGGAAAAGGCGGCTATTGCCTGGGTCTGCAGAGGGAGCATATCTCTGCTGACACCCTGGTTTCAGGCTTTTAGCCTCCAGACCGTGAGGGAATACATTTCTGTTGTTTTAAACCACCTGCTTAGTGGTGATATTTTATGGCAGCCCACAGAAACTAATACTTGAGGGTAGCATAGCTATGATTGTAAACCAAGATAAGAAAAAATGAGAAAATTTAAGTCATTCTCACTTGTGGAGAGATTTTTTTTTCTGACGTATCAGCAAATCGAGTTCATTGTGTATTTAAAAACTTCATGGCCAAATTGGAGTGAGGCAAAAACGATGTAAATAATTATTATCTATCATATCATAAAGACAGATTAAGGGACAAAAATTACAATTTAATAAGTGTGGAGATTGAATTCTAAAAACTTGAACATTAACTGCTGATTTAAAAAAGCAAATCCCTTAGCAAAATAAGGCTGGAAGAAAAATATCTTAACTTCATAAGTCATACCTACCCAAAACTCTTAACAAAGCATAACACTTAAAGTGAAGCTTTAAAGACAGTCAGTAATGCCAGGAAGAACCCAAGTACTCTCACATCACTGTTATTCAAAAACTGAATGTCATGGACAAGGCCACGTGTCTACAAAGAAATAACAGACACATAGATTGAGAAAAATATATTTCTAAACAATGATTTACGAGGAAACAATTTGTCTCTCACATTAACCTCTCAGGAAATCTAAGTGAATTTACTTGCTGTATTAATTAAAACATTATGCAAGATTTCTAAATACAAGTTTAATGAACAAAATATATAGCATTCATACAAATAAATTATGGAAATGTGATATTTTTAAAGGATATTACTTATAGCCAGGAACCAAATCTTTCAGAGTTTCTTGGAATAAATTAAAGAACTATGTAATAGTCTATGGTCATGTTAAAAACAATATTGTCCTTTGACATAAAAGAGAAACTAAATATTGAGATAGATCCAAGACCTATGCAGATAAGTAAGTACAATATTATAAATTTAATAGATCTTTACAGCCATTGATAAGACTTGTAATTTCAATTATGATAATCAGTTTTTTTCACAGAAGTCAAGAAACTTTTTAAATTAATATGGAAGTGCAAAAGAACAATTCTTTAAAAAGGGCAAGACAGACAAATTGTCCCTATCATATGTCATAATATTTATAAAACTATACAAATGAAAATATCATGAGCACTAGTTCAGAATTAGATATATAGTTTAATGGTATAAAATACAATGTCTAGAAACAGGCATAAACACTTCTAGGAGCTAGATATATGATAAAAGTGGAAATACAAAACATTAGCAAAAAGATATATTATTCAATGTATGACACTGAGCCAGTTAAGTTACCTCTCATCATGCATATAATTAATATACACTTGTATTAAATACTGAATATATTTAAAACAAAATTTTGATCTGTTACATGATTATATATTAGAAAATCATTAGAATATAAGAAAAACAATTTCTTAGACAAGATTGAAAATGATTTATGAGTCTGACTACATCAATATGTAAAACACACTTAAGAACAAAAATTTAAGAACCTGTATGAACACAATTATAAGACAAATAGTAGAGTATAAGATATTTGTACAAAACAGATAATGGTAGGAACCAGAATATGTAAATAGTTTCTAGAAATCAGGAGAAAAAGAGCAAACAAATATTTTATTGAAGAGGGCCTGTTTTGGATCAATACATATATGAAAATATGTTTAATCTGACTAATGATCGAAGGAATGCAAATTAGAACAATAAGTTATTTTGCACATCCAACAAGAGTGGCAAAAACTGAATTTCTTATAGCAATTATTTAGAAAGATTTGGAGGAAATTAAAGCTTGCATGCACTTCTAGTACAATTACACATTTTTATAACTATATTGGAAAACACTTTTGCTAAATTTAGAAAGCATTTAAAATATTCTTAGCAATTCTACTTCTAGCAATGCATTTTCATATGCACACAGAAAATATGTACATGTGTGTTAATGTCAGAATCGATATTAAACTATAAAACTAAGTATATATATTGACATGATGAAATATTTAATACATGACCATTAAAATGAATGTACTATATTTAAATAGGTTGCATTTTTATCATATCTAAGAGGAAACATTTTTAAACCTCAATGTTGGCTGAGAAAAGGAAACTGAGGAACAATGCATATAATTTGTCATTATTTATTTACATTTTAAAACAATAATAATATTTTATGAATTTTACATATATATCTTCATAGGAAAAATGTATTAAACATAGATTGAATAGATAATTCCAATTGAAGAAAATGGTTCCTTGCAGTGGGAGAAAAAGTAATAGGATTGTACCTGAAAGAGAATAAAGGAAAAGTCAATTTGAATTTCTATATAAATTCAAAAGGTATTTTCAAATTTATATTTTATGTTCCATATGTATTTGTTTTTCAGTTTTGCTTTTTTCTTAAAAGTTTTCTCTAATTCCTTTATTTTATTTTAATTGTTTTCCCTCAGGTGACTCTTCATTTGAGCCTATATGACACATTTATGTTTCTTATCATTTCTCTTTGATGTGATTTTAATTTTCTCCTGTCTATGAGTTTTTGCCAATCTCCTTGAGTATACATAGTTAATGTTATCAAATTCTCTTTTCTGTTTTCATTTAGATTTTTTAATTTAAACCTTTATTGAATTTCATCTTAAAATATCAGGAGAGAAAAATAAAACCTGGGATGATTTCCAAATTAGTCACACACTAAGGCTTACATTCTTAAACTTTGAGAAACACTGCTTATGATAAATCATTCAAATTATATTCTAAAGACAGAGACAGAGAGTATAGTAACCCATCTCCCTTCATCCCTGGGTTCATTTTCCATGGTTACCTGTGGTCAACCGCAGCTTGAAAATATTAAATGGAAAATTTCACATCACTTCATCTAATCACACACATATTGCATCATTTCACATCATCATTAGAGTAAGGAGTAGTCTAGTACAATATGTATTTTGAGAGAGAGGGAGACTAATTTTACATAACTTTTATTATAGTATATTGTTATAACTGTTCTATATTGCTGTTATTAATTTCTTACTGTAGTTTATAAATTAAACTTTATCATATGTATGTATGTAGGTATAGGATAAAAACACTGTATATGGAGTTTGGTACTATCTGCCCTTTACTCACCCACTGGGGGTCTTGGAAGTATACTCTGCAGGCAAGGAGATGCTAGATATAAAAATTAATGATATAAGTGGGTATTACAATAAAAAATGAGATATTCAATTAAAGGCTACTCCTCATTAGCACATATATGCACAATGCATATCCCTGCAGACTACTTTTTCAAAATCTTCATAAATAATTTAGGACAGTACTTTATACAGTCAAATATAGATATATAAAGGCCCCCAAATTATACTATATATACTAATTCACATTTTTATTTTTAATAATCTTAGGAATATGTTTTCTTTTGTATAAATTTCAAACTATTTGTACATAATATTTTCTTTCAATAGCTTTTTAAAATTAACTCCATAGATTTATTTTACTTGGGTCCAAATATTTGCATGACATCCTATTGAGATTCACCAGGTTCCTAACTGTAGTACAAAAGTAAAAATGACTTTTTTAGTGATTCAGAATATATTTCTTATCAATATGACTGGCTTTTAGTATATTTTCAAAGTAGCATATGATTAACTTATTACATAAACTATCAATAGAATAGAGTCATTATTTAATCTTGGACTCTGGCAAAATAGCAAGTTAATCAATTAACTACTTGAGCAACAAATCATGTAAAATTACCAGACCATGTTTTCATAACTAATGTTTCTTTGAACTTTTGTGAAATCTCCTTGTGTTTTCCCATTTAGGTTTCTAGTTTTTTTTTTTCTCTGAAGTTTCTCTGAAATCATAACAGTGTTCTTTTGGCTTTTGTCCTTGTATTTTTTCTAGAATGTTCTCTAAAATCATATCTGGAATGTTATATTGGTATAGACTGGAGTACTTTCTCAAAATGATTCTGCTAAACCTTTTACTAATCCATATGATTTCCACAATGCAGCCATAATTAGCAGGTCACACTCAAACATGTGATGCAAACATAGATTTGTCTCTTTGAACAACACATTCTTTATTGTTATATTCTAGTCACAATCACCATTCTACATTTTGATGATAATACCTATAAAATTCTACTCACCTTGTCATTTTAAAATTCGTACTTATTTTTATCACTCACAGTTAATATTCCTCGCCTCACTTTTCTGCTTTATACGTTACTCCTAAAAGTTATTGTGCTTCTTCTTAAGCCATGTATCCATTAAAGTCTTTTGATCTGAGCATGTATCACTTTTCCCCTCAAATATGTTTCTAATCTTCATACTATTTTATAATTCATATTTTACCAGGAGCTCACTTTTTTTTTGGTATCAGAATCCGTATAATCCAATCTTATTTATGATATTATCTGATGTACCATTTATATTTTATTCATTCTAAAAACATCAACTAGAGAAGAGATGAAAATACCACATGAGTTTCAAAGTCTTTTAATCCATCAACAGGACTTCAAAGCTTGGCTCAACATTCCTTCCCAACCAAAATTATAAAATACTGGTTGTGTTCAGTAAATGTGATGAGCCCCCAGCTCTTGTCTTGTGTTTCTGAGGTCTATTTTCCCCATTACTGGCACATCTATCTTTCTAAAACAGCTCAGATTATGCCATTGCTTGTAAAGACATGCAGAAGACTACAAAGCATTGCTTGTAAAGACGTGCAGAAGACTACGAAGCACCCTGTGCATCTATCTCATTTTGCTCTGTTTTGTTGTTTAAGTTTTTCTTTACCAGTTTATCTACACTGCTAAGTATTTTTGCAACCAAAAGCTGTGCCTTACCCTAATTTCTATGTTCTTCACATTTCAAAAATACTAGTTACTTTTAAAATTATGTGGTCCTTAAATATTTAATTAGTCTTTCAAGATTTCAAGCATTGCTTTATATTGTTTTTAGGATGTATTCCTAAATGCATTTCCAACATACCACCCAAGAAAGGAAATCAATGCTGTCCAATTTTAACTCTTAGTGATAGCCATAGTTAAATCATTCTATCTATATAATTGTGTCACTAACAATAGTTTTCTCCATAGGGAACAGTAATATAGTTCTATTTTGTCAGCAGTTTTTTTTCTGTGACTGGGACAGGGTAATGTTGAATACGGAAATGAATCAATGAAGTTTCTTCTTTTAGCAACTCTGTGATATGAAAATAATTAAAATGGGACTTCAAATATTTCATGGTTCATGTGTGAACTTAAAATATGATATATACAACAAGGAATAGCAGAAGTAAAACTTTTGGAGGTATTAAAGCTTACTTGAGGAAGGCCAGGAAATGCTCCATAAAGTCATGTTTAAGTGGTATCATCATTAGGAACTTCCCAGATTAGTCTAGAAAGAGCAGATACTCTATGCAGACCAAATAGCATGTTCAGTGGAATAAAAAGAGGAGGCATTCAGTAACTACAACAGTTCTGATTTACTAGAACTAGACAGAAGTTTTGTAGTAAGGGGAGATTAGGTTCCACAGATGATAATGGGCCAGGTTACAAAGAAGCTAAACAGTCTTAATATTACTTCAGGCTAAGAGGGGCTATGAACATTTTCTAAGCATGAATTGACATCATTAACTTTATATTTTAGAAGATAACTGAAGGGAAAGTATACATGGTGAAATGCAGAGGGGAGAGGTCGAATGTAGGTTGCTCTGACCAGAAAAGATAAAAGTTTGAACAAAGATGGGCCAATAAAGCCAGATGACCAAATTGTAAGATCTGTTTATAAATAAATGCAAGAAGACACTGAGGCAAAAAAATCAAATATTGTGACCTGTTTTGTCTGTAAACAAGTGGCCAATTTTACAAACTACTTCAAAAATAAAAATTAAGCAAAAATAAGATTGCATTTTTCTTCCAATGTGACATTTATATTAAAGCATAGATAATTTATAAGTTTTTCTTACTCTTAATAAAATTTATATTGTTTTCAGATATGTTATTATTTCTACTATTGTTATTCTCCATCCACTTCACATAATTATCGACTGTTACCAGAAAAAAAGTTCAGAAATCAAATTTCTAGTCTTTGACAAGAATCAAGAAGCAATTGATGCCTTTTAAAATTAAGAAACCAAAGAAGAGACACAGAGAGATTTGGAATGACCATGAAACCTGTGGGTCCTGGGACAAGGCTGGTGCCTGTGTGCTACGTGCTGGCACAGCTAGGTGGCCTATGAGGTGGCCTAACCCCATACCCTCCTAGGGATACCAAATAAGGCATCACAACCAGAGAGATGAAGATGAAAATAACATAAATGTGTGGCCATTTGTCCCGGCATTTCCCCCACAATTAAGCTTATTTTCCCAGTCTCACATGGATCCAGATAACTATAAACTTTTTGAGCCCAGAGCCTCCCAGAATAAGCTTTCCACTCAGAGGAGTGACAAAGTTGGCATTGTGAGGACAATATAATCCAAAGGGGGAAAAAATTCATCTTTGAAAATCTGAGGAGTAGAAAATATGAGGGCCCCTTTATATCTAGTAGTTTTCAATCAGGAGTTGCCATCCCATCACCTCCGAGAAATTCAGATAAATGCAAGGGCAACTTAGAGTTGTCATTTGAGTGGAGAATGCTATTGGCATTTGTTTTATGAGACAAGAAATGTTGAACACCCCCTCATACGCAGTGTAAGCTGCCAAAATGAAAACTTATCATTGACCAAACTGCTAAGTGTACCTGCACTGAGAAACACAATTGGAATCTAACTCTATTAAGGGCCCTTTAGACCTCATTAAAGTCCACACACATTTTATTTTCTTCACAAAATACTACGTATGCAGCATCAAAAAATTTCCTGTACTTTGTGACATTTCAATGCTTTCCTGTGAACTCAATGTGTTATTGGAGATACTAAAGGCAATCTACTTACTTAGAAGTGTCTCTACTGCATATCTAAAATTAGGGTCATTTCAGGCACATGTCCGATGATTCAGAAATGTGCTTCTGAGATGTGGAAGTTTTAAACGTGAGCTGAATAGAGCATGAAATATAATCTAAAGGAATGAAAGGGATAAACTTCCAAATGAATGTGACTATGGTGGACTTTGTACCATCATTTTTAATATCCAACCCAACAGCAAGAATCAAAGTATTTGGAAATCTCTGTGATCAATTCTCCTATCCAAATGCCTAAAATAAAGTAATGTTGTATATCTATTATTAAACCTGTATTAAACAGAGATAATAAGCTGTTTTAAAATTAATAGTACTTTTAAAAATCCTCTTAAGAATTAATCTCCTCTAATGGGTGCAGCTCAAATAGTCAAATAAGCTGAATTAAATTGTATCTTCTTTTACCTCTGTTAAGCTTCCCAGTGCGTTTGAGTACTTGCTTCTTTTTCATTTGTTTGTCTTTAAACTAATCTCTACTGTAAGTATTTTCTGAGATCAAAGAAGAGCTCTCTGCTTTCCACACAAACTTTAAAAATCTTTCCTGCTCTCGCGCTTCACAGTTCTATTAATATTGTCTTCGTAACTAGAATTTAAGATCATTTTTAGGTGATCTGAAATTAAAATGCCTATTAAAGTTTAGGATTGGGATAGGCAATTACTGCATGCCATGTTTGGGGAGTCAGGAATTGTTTTTAACTTGACAGATAATAGAGAAAGGCAAGTGCGAAATGTCTTTAGCATATTACTTAAAGAGAGTAACACAGTCAAGAAAAACACCTTTGCAGGTTAATGAGAAAGTTTCACTAGTCGATAAATGAAAGCTACTTATCAAAAGCATTAACTAAAAAAGGGGAAAAATAATTGAAAGGAATAGAGATAAAAGGTGTGAAAATAACTAAGGAAATATATATATAAAGTTTTAAAGTCTTTTATGAAGTTAGAAATAAGTTATATAAATGCATAATGAAAATTTAGTTATCAAAAAGATTACTAAATTGTCTATAATCTTGCAAATTTTATCTTGATTTTACTATACAACTTTAAACTCATATACTAAAGAATATGACAAAATAATAATAATGAAAGTAAAAATTAGTTTTCAATCATAATATAATATATGTATAATATTATATATAGCATAATATAACATATATATCTCATATCATTAAATTTACCAAATAGTAGCTGGAAAATTGGTAAGTCCAAAGTAATAAAGACTTGATCAAATTCACAGAGGAAAAGTAGTATTAAAAACTAAAACTCTATGCATTTTCTACTGTTTAATAATTTCTTCACTTACTATTACTATGTGAAGTTACAATTCGCCAAATTCTGGTGAATTAATTGGGTAAGATAAATTTTATTAATCTCAAAAACAATTCTGTGGATAAGCAACACTCACATTTATATACCCACATATTTTAAAAAAATATATGAATTAGAGAAATGAGGATGGCATCCAAAGTAGCCATCAATATAATTTTCCCAAAAGCAGTATTATCAAGTGTCTCCAAGAAGTATAACCAGATATCCGTAGTCTCTGCACACTCTTTCTTAGGACTAAATTCTGCTGCTGATCTATGGGATTTTGTGCCTTGGAGGAAGTAAGCAGCAATTTGACTCTTCCGCCCCAGTGTCAATGTTTGTTAGTGCATTGTGGCCAGACCTGAGGAATGTGGCAGGCTCATTTTTACTTCTGCATATATTCTGAGATCATTACTAGAAATGGCAATGGGCATTAACACTTCAAAATAATAATAGTTACTCGTCGCCTATATAGTTTTATTAAAAATATAAGACAGCCTGGCTGGGCGTGGCTCAGCGGTTGAGCATCGACCTAGGATCCAGGCGATCGGGGTTCGATTCCTGGTCAGGGCACATGCCCGGGTTCCATACAGGAGGCAGCCGATTAATGACTCTCTCATCATCGATGTTTCTCTCTCTCTCCCTCTCCTTTCCCCTCTCTGAAATCAATAAAAATATATTTTTAAAGATAAAAGACAAAGAGATAATTCCATGTAAGTTTCTATGACCAGAAAATTAAAAAGAAATAAAACACAACTTTTATAAAAATAAACCCTGTCTTAGCAAAATAGTTTTCTGTGATAGAGTAAAAAGCCTGAGAGACTTAAGGAGCAGTAATAGATTTAATCTAATGAGATGTATTTATTTTGACTTTCTAAAGTTTAACTGAGAAATACACTCCTCAGTTAAATACCGCTGAAGCAGTAACTGATGGCCAAGCTCAGCTGATATGTTGAAACAACTCATCCATCTGAATGCTCTTAAGCTTGTTTCTGCCACCTTTCTCATTGGAAATGGTTTGACTAGGTTTCTTTTTACTTATGTAAGAGATTTAGGACACTTCTTATATATACACATTTCCTACATATTCACAATTAGTCAGGTACCTTTATATCATGTAATTTCAAAGATATTGGAATTATTTCACAATCATAGAATATTATTTTATATTTACTGTATAAGTCCACAGCCCTACCATGGTCTTCAGGCTTCCAAAATCTGTTTTATATTTCTTGTAAAATCAGTGTAATACAAAGTGCCTCATTATTTACCACTTTTGATATAGTTTGTTTCATAAGAGAATAATTAAAAGGCCTTTTGGGGATTTTGCACTGAGAACACTAGAATTTTGTTAAAGGATTTCATGCAGTTTGAGAAGGTTCTGAGGTTTAACAGGTGCATGCACATCCTTTAATTATATTAAATGTCTTTAGCTGTTGCTTTGCCACAGGACTTGAAAGGAATTCGTTAGTTTACATGAGAGAATCCACTGAGACTAGGGCTATTCAAAGACCATCTGCTACTGTTTGTTACCTGTCCCACACTGGATAAGTACAGGAGAAGTTACAGCAATATTTGATATATTATTAAACAGGTTGCAAAACAGGTAAGGTGTTGTAAAACGTATGTGGTGCAAATTACTAGTGATGGGCAATAAGAACACATATCTGTTGGCAATTAAACAGAAAAATGAAACACTGGTAGTTCCCTACAAATAATTTGATAAGCATTGGCTATGGTTCTAGTGGATTGATTTAGGGATGCCACATGCAAATTTGTGTCTAAATATTTTATCTAATTTTTTTTTTTAATGCATCTTTATTGACTTCAGAGAGAAGAAAGGAGAGGGAGAGAGAGATAGAAACATCAATGATGAGAGAGTCATTGATGGGCTTCCTCCTGCACGCCCCCGACTGGGGATCGAGCCCGCAACCCGGACATGTGCCTTGACCAGGAATCGAACCCCAATTGCCTGGATTCTAGGTCGACACTCAACCGCTGAGCCACACCCAGCCAGGCATGTGTCTAAATATTTTAATTCTGTTTCCAAATAGAAGTTTATAAAAAGAGTAAAAACAGGAGTGTGAGAAGAAGTTGAGAGGAGAGGATAATCTAACTCTATATATCATGTGTGAAATACAGATAAAAATGGTTTGCCTTAAGAGTCATTTTTGAAGAGTTGTTACTATTTAATGCTATGAAATAATATAACAAATATTCAATATTTGTTGAATCTTTATAACTCATTCAAAATACAATGCAGTCTTGTTTGTTTTGTCTTGCTTGTACATGGAACTCACTAAAGATGAGAAGTAGATGAGGCACATATACCATGTGTTTTAAATTATAGATGACCTGAAGCTAAGCATGTTATTTATTTTCCACAGTTGTTATCTCAGTCAATCATTATGCCAAAATTTTTCATAATATTCAACTTCAATAATTTAAAGAGCCAGGTTTTGAGTTCATGAGAGAGAGGTACTCATTGCAGAGAGATGGTAATGGCATCTGAGTGTTTGGCACTTTAATAATAACAAAGAACTTTTACATGTGTTATTCGATGTGATCCTCACAAAATCTTGCAATACAGGAAAGTATTTCCATTTTATAGAGGGAGAAATCCACACTAAGTAGATGAGACTGAGGTTCAAAAGGAAATTAACCAAGAAGTCAACATATACACAACACTCCACCAAACAATGGCAGAGTATATGTATTTTCAAGGCCTCATGGAATAGTCACTAAGATTGAGAATATCCTGGGCCAAGCATAAACCTTAAGAAATTTAAAAGAATTTAAATCACACAGGGTATGTTTTCTGATCATAATTGAATGAAACTAGGAATTAATAGCAGAAAGAACACACCAAGTCTGCAAATGCTTGGAAATTAAACAACACACAGATCAAAGGGAATGTCTCACATAATTTAAAATAAATTATAAAACATATGAAACTGAATGAAATGAAAATACAATATACCAAAGCATGTGAAATCCAGCTAAAGTGGTGCAAAGGAAAACATACCGCACTAAACATTCATTCTTAAAAAGAGGAAAAAGATTGCCCGGCCGGGCGTGGCTCAGTGATTGAGCATCGGCCTAGAATCCAGGCGATCGGGGTTTGATTCCTGGTCAGGGCACATGCCCGGGTTGCGGGCTCGATCAATTGCTCTTTCATCCTTGATGTTTCTACCTCTCTCTTTCTCTCTCTCTCTCCCTCTCCCTTCCTCTCTCTGAAATCAACGAGGATTTTTTTTTTTTTTTAAAAAGAGGGGGGAAAATCTCATTTCAGTAATCTAAGTTTCTATCTCAAGAAACTACAAGAGAAAATACACTCA
This sequence comes from Miniopterus natalensis, assembly GCF_054644295.1. Classification (NCBI taxonomy): domain Eukaryota; kingdom Metazoa; phylum Chordata; class Mammalia; order Chiroptera; family Miniopteridae; genus Miniopterus; species Miniopterus natalensis. The sequence continues at coordinate 30,540,936 of NC_142086.1, forward strand.
ATGCAAACAAATAAAGATAAAAGTAGAAATCAACTCCATTATATAGAATTTCATTTATATAACATTCTTAAAATGACTGCAAGTAATTGAGGGGAAAAGTCATTCAAACAAAATTCTGATTAATTCAAAAATATCAATGAAGTTGTTGAAGTTAGAATGACAAAAATAAAACAGAAAGATACAGACCAGCAGTATTAGAAATGAAACCAGATATCACCATGGATTTTGAAGCCATTAAAAGATAATAAGGTAAAGTAAAACCTACTTTATGCTCATCAACATGACAGCTTAGAGGAAAAGGAGAGATTTCCCCAAAACCGCAAACTGCCAAAATTCAACCAAGATAAGATAGTCAACCTGAATAGTTTTATAGCCATTAAATACGGTTAATTTGTAATTAAAAACTAAAAAACAAATATCCATGTGCATATGATTTTACTGAGTAATTCTGCCTAAAGTTTAAAGTAGAATTAAAATCAACTTTATACAATCTTTTCCAAAATATAGAAGAGAAGGAATACTTCTCAATTCAGCAACTGTGCAAAAGTTAACTAGTATTACCTTGATCCCCAAACATGACAAAAATAGTATCAAAAACAAAACAAACAAAAAACTATCATATGAACTAAGACATGAAAATCAACAAAATATAGTTAATTAAATCCAGCAAAAAATAATTATATACATAGTTAGTGGGATTTAAAACAATCAATCATTGTAATCTAACATATCAACAATCTAAGAAGAAAAAACATACTTCCTATGAGTTGGTGCACAAAAAGACTTCACAAAATCCAACATGTTTTCAACATAGAAAATTTCAAAATATTTGAAACAGAGGCTAACTTGCTTAATTTTATAAAAAGCATCTATAAAAAAACAACAAAAAACAACAACTTTTAGCTGACATCATTTTTTTCAAATTTTTTAATATGTTATTGATTTCAGAGAGAGGAAGGGAGAGAGAAATAGAAACATCAATGAGAGTCATTGATCAGCTCCCTATTGGGGGGACTGAGCCTGCAACCCAGGCATGTGCCCTGACCGAGAATCGAACCGTAATCTCCTGGATCAAAGGTTGATGCTCAACGACTGAACCACGCTGGCCAGGCAAAACTATAAATGTTTTCATAATTAAGAATTAAGTTTAATTTAAAAATGAGAAAAGAAAAAATTATGTGGTATCTGGGTATATTCATTTCCTATTGCTGCTGTAACAAATTACCACAAACTTAGTGAATTCAACAGCACAAATTTATTATCTTACACTTCTAGACATTGGATATGGGGTCTCCTGAATAAAATAAGAATGTTGGCATAGCTGTATTCCTTCTAGAAGTGATGGGGAAGATCTATTTCTTGTCTTTTCTAGTTTATAATTGTTGTCTGCATTCCTGGGCTCATGGTCTCTTCCAGAAATGGCATCACTCCAATCTGTGCTTCTGTCATCATAGCTCCTTTGTTGACTCTGACACTCCTGCTTGCCTATCTTTTATAAGGGTCCTTCTGGATAATCCAGGGTAATCGTCCATCTCAAGATCCTTAATAATAAGAATCAGATTTGTAATTCTCCTTTGTCATTTAAAATAACATATTCACAGGATTTGGGGGTTAGCATGTGGACATCCTTGGGGAGCCATTATTGTGTCTACCTCATGGGTACACTGACACTCAATAAAATCTCATATTTCAGTGTAAAATGAAAGGCTATCCTTGTCTGGGTAGCTCAGTTGGGTAACTCACCATCCCAATAAGCCAACGTTGCAGGTTTGATCCCTCATCAGGGCACATACAAGAATCAACCAATGAATGCATAAATAAGTGGAACAACAAACTGAGCTCTCTCTCTCTCTCTTTCTCTCTCCCCCCACTTTCTCTTTCTCTCTAAAATCAATCAATAAAACATTTTAAAAAAATAAAGGCCAAGTCACTGAGTCAACTCAATAAAATATTTTATGACTTAAAAGAGTATCTTCATAATGCCTCATGAACATGGTATTATGACCCACTCCCTACAGGGCCTCCACTATAGAACATATGAATCTGACATGACAAGCAATTATTTCTTTAAGTAAAAAAATATAATAACATAGAATTATCATAAAATTGTATCTTTTGAAGTGAATATATTGACAAGAATTCCCATATGCTAGACAATCAGCAGGAATTTTCATAATGTGAAGCATTTTCTATTTATTTGTATTTTGGAGAAAATAAAGTACAAGACTGCATTTTCTAGTATAAATAAACATTATATAGACTAATATCCTCTCATAATACTTCATACAGGATAATTTCTCATTTGAATGCAATACTACTGCATAACATATTTAATAATTGAATAATAAAATATTTCCAACCTGAATGATGAATGTGGTATCTGTAGTCATTAAAATTCAAACTTTTATAAATGATTCATAATTCTAATGATAATTACTGAATTTCACCAACTCCCTGCTACAAATAAAAAGAAACCATGGATCTTCAATGACAAATTGTTCTACCATATTCCTATTCATCAAATTTCTAAAAACAACTGATTGTTAAACTCTCCTGTGATCATGTAGCTAAAAATTAATGATTTATGAAATGTGCGTTTTGCCCTTTATTTTATTAATAATTAATAATGTGGACTGAAATAGTAAAAAAAATAAAAAATAAAAGAGACCCTGATGTGCCAACTGTGGTGGCTTTAAGATATGTGATAACTAAAGGCCTGTTTTATATGTAAACTGTATCTACTGCTAAGGCTTTAGTACTTTGCTATTTCATTCTAGCACTTTAACCCCTTTCTTAAAGTACTATGACATATTCGGTTAATGAGGCTTATGCTGTTATCAGTTTCTGTTTATAATTTTATTTGAAGTCAGAGAATTTCCTGAAGGAAGCTGGGTTTTGAACTGCATGTCCAAAAAATAAATAAAACATTTTGATAGTTTGTTCCTGTATTGAATATTTGTATTAGTATAATAGTTGTAAATGATCTAGTCCTATTTTAGTGTTTGGAGCCACACAGAGCCAAATTCATTTAGAATTTTGTATAAATGATAGGTATTTTCATAGGAAAGTATTGGATGTAGACAAGGGGCCTAAAATGATTAAATAGGCACATAAGTCTAAATGACAATTGCAGAAACACTCAAATTATTACTTTAGGTCTGACTTTTCTTTTTCATTTGTCTGGTACAACTTCGAAATGAAATTAGTTGTGAAATATTTTGTGCTGAGGCTCTTGCCATCAGACAACTAAATAAACTTAGATACCTCTAAAAAAAAGTAAAAGTATTCATCCTTGGGCCACAGAATGTAAATGTATCTTATTTACTCAGGTCAGTCCAAAATGCTTAGGAGTTTCATCACTTGGTATTTTCAGGAAAGTTGAGAATTAAAAGATTATACAGTTGGTTCCAGATTATGGCTGTGGCTCTGTGTTTTAGAATGTTTACAAACAAATAAATGAATAATCTCACACCCATAAATATTTTAAATGATGAGTCCATAAACTACACACACACATACACACACACACACACACAGAGCTAACTTGCCAGAGTGTGTGAGAAACAGCATGAGGTAGAATAGCCTCACCGGGAGTTAAAACAATTCACATTCCTGGGCACTTAGAAATATTTGTACGAAGGGAAATTTTTCCATTTGCTGGGAAATAAGCAGCTCTCTAGAAGAGACTACAGGGGCGCTTAGTGTGTCCACCGCTGACTTGCTATACATTTGGCATTTACTTTTGGAGAACACTTTTAGTATTCAAGTTAGTATTACTATTGATTGATTCAATTGATCTGCTGTGGAGGGAGGATTTCACATTACCCAGAAAGAATGTAAAGTTTGCCTCTTTTTATGCTTTTCTTCTTTTTATAGAGTACGGCCTGCAGCAAGGTGGCTGCTACCCATGTCGTTCGGGACTTTAGCCTTGCAATGTTGGCGGGATGGAGGAAATACAGCATAGTAAATTTGGCTTTGCTGAGGCTGTAGCAAAGGATTTTTTAATGAAAGTGATACTTTTGTTTGAGGGGAGGAAGGCATGTCATCATTTTATAATTTTGTATAAGCACAACACATAGCATCTGTATCAGAGTAACAATGCCGCCGTTATCTAAAACTAACAGAAGAAACATTTTTCTTGTGGTCTAGCAACTCAAGACTGAAATGAACTTTTCCTCCAACAGTAAATGCTGACTTTCCCTCTTTCTCTCTTCCCTCCCTCCCTCCATCTCCTCAGCTTCCTCTTTTGACTCCTCCCTCTTTACCAGGGGCTTATCTTTCTTCTCAAGATTACTGTTATCTTTACTTCTGAGACTAGACTAAGCACAGCTGATAAACTTTCATTGTAAACACACCAACTATTGTGCTGACTCAAATAAACATAGGTAGGAGGATGAGAATTTTATACATAAAGAAGGGAAATCAATGATAATATTTTTAAAGCTGCTTCAAATACTTTGCAGAAGAATGTACTAAATAAAACACATATTACAAGAGCGACCATTGTACTATTTTTCTGGGAAGTTACTTGTGCATTCAGATTATGATGCTATACACAATTGTTCTTTAAAACTTCATGACAATTGGAATTACATATCTGTACTTGTGCTATCTGGATAAAATAAAACCTTAATAATTTAAGAACAAATTGAAGAATTAGATAAGCATATACTTACTATTGTCTACTCAGTAAAGCATATGACTACAAACATCTATTTGATAATAATATACATATTGGAGAGAGACATCATTATATTGAAGAGAAAATTGTTTCAAATTACCAAAGGTATACTAACTGCAACTCTCATAAAAAGAGTGCTTTATTGATTATCTAAAACTTTGATCATATACTTAATTCTACCTACCAAATTAAAATATTTTATTAGTTTTGTTCAGTAAGTGTTAAGCAAAAGAAGAGTCATTTCATATCTCTTAGAGAATCTGGGGGGGAAAGATTTGTCTGAAAATTTTGTTTAGACATTATAATGCTATTAAGAATAAAATTATAATATTGAATATAAACTGTAATTTTTTAAAAAATTAAATAATAAAACCAGTTTCCTCTTTAGAAAACTAAATAACTCATATTTTAGACTTTTTAAAAAGCTGTTGTTCCTCCTATTATGTGCCACTGACTTTGTATGGGTAATTTGAATCCTCATGCTTGACAAAAGCACCTTTATAAATGCTATTTAAAATCAAATAAAGTTTTCTTAAATCAAGAAAATAGTGTTTGATATAAATAAATAACTTCAACATTAATGCTAAAAGTCACTCTCTTGGATATATATGGATGCTAGATAGACACAGATAGATGATATAGATATGTATATATCTATATTTTCCTTCTATATGTGTGTATATATTAAAATAATAGCTTTGTCTTTAGGGTATTCAAAAAGAATAACAGGATTATCCTGAAAAGGTGAGATGATATGTCTTTCTTCTACATAAATTTATGTTCCATGTAGATAAGACTTCCTTTCCATTTCTCTGGTCTATTACTGTTTTTCTCCATAGCCACACCTATATTCAGATCAGAGACTCATTGATTAAATTACAGCTAATCTTAAAATCTTCCCTAAGACCAATGTTCATAAGTTTAGAACCAATGTTATCTTCTGTGTAATTTATTGTTTCCAATTTTATTTGAGTCCTTTATTCCATTTTGAGTTAATTTTTGTGTAAGATGACTAATAGCAGTCTAGTTTCATTCTTTTGCATGTGGTTTTCCAATTTTCCCAGCACCAAAAGTGGCTTTCTTTTCTCCATTGTATGTTTTTGGCTCCTTTGTTGAAATGTATTTGTTCATGTCCATGTGGGTTTATTTCTTTGCTCTCAATTCTGTTCCATTTGTGTGTCAGTTTTTCTGCCAATACCATGCTGTTTTGATTATTGTTGTCTTGTAGTATAATTTGAAGTCAGGGAGGGTAATATCTCCAGCTTTGATTTTTATTCTCAGGATTGCTTTGGCTAGTCAGGGTCTTTTGTGTTTCCATACAAATCTGATTATTTTTGTTATATTTCTTTAAAAGATACCATTGGAGGACACACAGATGGCTGGTAGACATCTGAAAAAATGCTCAATGTCACTATTCATAAAGACATGCAAATTAAAACTCCAATGAGGTGCCACCTCACACCTGCTGGAATGGCTGCCATCAATAAATCAGCAAACAGCAAGCGCTGGCGAGTGTGTGGAGAAAAGGGAACCCTAGTACACTGCTGGTGGGAATGCAGACTGGTGCAGCCACTGTGGAAAACAGTATGGAGTTTCCTCAAAAAATTAAAAATGGAGCTGCCTTTTGACACAGCAATCCACCTTTGGGATTATATCAAAAAATCCTGAAACTGCAATATGAAAGAATATCTGCACCCCTACATTTGTAGCAGTGCTATTTACAATAGCTAAGATCTGGAAGCAGCCCAAGTGCCCATCAGTAGATGAATGGATAATATGGCCTGTTTATTTATTTTATTTATTTTATTTTTTAAATATGTCTTTATTGATTTCAGAGAGAGGAAGGGAAAGGGAGAGAGATAGAAACATCAATGATGAGAGAGTCATTGATCAGTTGGCTGCCTAGCCCGCAACCCAGGCATGTGCTCTGACCGGGAATCAAACCCCAATCACCTGGATCCTAGGTCGACACTCAACCACTGAGCCATGCCCGGCCAGGCAATATGGCCTTTTTAACTATGTTGATTCTTCCAGTCCATTAACAAGGAATATCTTTCCATTACTTTATGTCTTGTTCAATTTCTTTTAACTGCTGGAGGTAATGTAAACTGGTACAGCCATTATGAAAAGCTATGGAAGTTCCTCAAAAAATTAACAATAGGTTTACCATATGACACAGCAAGCCCTCTTCTGGGTATCTACCTGAAAATTTTGAAAACATTCATAAAGATACAGGCACCCTTATGTTCATTGCTGCATCATTCATGGTGGCCAAGACATGGAAATAATCAATGTCCTTTGTGTCACCCTACCACTCCCTTCCACTCTCTCCAAAAAAAACAATGGAAACATACCCTTGTGTGAGGATTATAAACAAAAAAACAACAACAATAAAACAACCATAAATGATCTATTAGAGGAAACTTTGGGAGAGAATGATAAAAGAAATAAGTGCTTCCCTATGGGTCTAGTAGCCTTGTTTTGAAGACAGTTATTAAAATAATCCTAAAATTATTTTGAGCAATGGCATTACTATTAAAGTAAATGCATAAACTCTGAAAGTGAATCCCTCAGATAACAATTCTGTGGGTTCCTTTCTGTTAATTTATAAGTATATTATATTAAATTTATATTCCATATTTGACAAAGTAAGCACTTTTCAGTATTCTGGGCAAGTTTCCAAGATAGGCACTCCTAAGAATCCAAAAGATTATTGACATTTGATTAAACATACATTGAAAAACTAGGGAATTAGAGAAAAAACAAACTAGATATTTGTTTGATTACACTGGAAAATATGAAAATGAGTTATCACTATAGTGAAAGTATTAACATAAGAGCCTGTAGCCTATTATATATGATAGATATATATATATACAACTATACCTAAATATTGTTCATGTGTACTGTATTTGATATGTTAATCACAGTTTATCATAAGCATTTTATCATATCTCATAATTTTTGAAATATTACATATTTTAATGATTTTGTTATAACTCTCCAAACACTGTTGTTTTGAACTGTAATATTTTCCTGAAACATAATTTCTTAAAACAGTAGATAGGGAATAGCAAAATACCTCTTAAGAGTAAAAAGATAAAGCCCATGCTTGTTGGATAAAAGGGAGAAATTTAAATGAAATTTAAGTGTATAATACTGTGAGCCGTAAAATCCATGTGGAAAGAGTATTTTGCTTTTCCATGAGAAGACCTTACCAGAGCAACTTGTCAGTGAATGAGAGTCAATTTATGCTTTCAGCTGTATATCCACATTTATCTGTGTTTTGTGTTTGCTCTGTGAACATCTGCAACAAAAATGAGAAAGCATTTTCACATAAAAAAACAAACATTGAAGCAGAAATCAGAGATCTCTTGAATTAAAACAAAATATTTCCTTGGAAGTTTAGTTTCAAGCAATCCTACAGCACTCAGATGCTTATGTTAACATTTCTCTTTAGATTTAGATGGCATTTAACATAAATATTAAGGACAATTTCATTAAAATCATATTTTCTACACAAGTGGATTATTCCTTTCTTCATTTCTGCAACTTGGGACTGCTGTTTCCTATTGACTATGCACAGCATCACGCAAAATTGTAATGTGTGGCATGTAGTTTATTACATGCATGGGAAAACAAACATTTTTCCAATTATAGATATTTACAAGCAGGGAGAATAGAACAGACACACATTTGAATATCATGAGTATCAATATGTTCAGGCAATTCTGAAAGATGTTGTCACAAGTAAAACAGGTTGGAGGTCAGATAATTTAGGAAAAGACTCTTCTTGATTTCCTTCTCCATTATATTAATTAATCGACACTAATGTTCAATACCCCAAAATTAGTCATTAGGAGGAAATCACTTGATTGTGTCAATTTTAGTGAGCATACTTCAGTCAGTATAATAGTCTTACTGTAAGCGATCCCTTTACAGAAAACATATAAATACGATGGTTCCCAGCATTATGATATCATAGCACCTATAAATACAACGGGAAGAGAAATGCTTCCTTTTAAATTGAGAGTTTATAGTTCTCTTGTGGATACCTTCCAGCTGAAGATAAGCATCTATAATTCTTCTTTGACAGAATAATTGGAAGTCCATGATTCCTATCATGTATTATAGTAAGACCTAAATATCCAAATCCATATGATACACTGTTGATGAACTATCTGGCCTAATTTTTACACCCTGGGCGAACTTCCAAGCTATTGTTGGTAAGTGCAAGTGATACTAACAAGGTAATAAACCTGACCCAGTAATCGTACTGGATGATTACTGCCATTCAAATATGCAATAGTGGTATATTTACTTATCCACAGAAATGGAAATCAAAGTTTGTCTCCAGGGTGTGTGTACATGTGCGAGTGAGCGCTTTAGAAGCCTCACTGTACTATAGGACAGATATGTCATTTCAGGCAAATTCATTTGGTGTATACAGCCATTTGCTCTACATTTTAGTAGGCCCCAACATGCTTTGAGTTCCCCTTCTCCCTACCTGATAATTTACTCTTTGTAATAACCATTCCTGGTTTTAAAATGTCACATCAATAATCTGATGATATCTTTAAAATGTCAAGCAGCTAAATACCATGATTTTTGCTATACACCGCATATCACTCTTTGGCATTATGAGTGCATAGTGGTTATTGACTAACCATATGAAAGGCCATTTCCACAGTAACCTGTTCCAGCTCAGGAGTGATCCATGGATGTTCTGCTATTGTAAATATGCCATTATATCGCTCAGTTCCGTTGGCAATTGGCAGTATAAAACAGTTGCTGACACATATCAGTCATTAATCTTAAGTTTTACTGAAGCAACTCTTATTCTTAGACTACAGGTAAAAATATAGGAGGAGGTTTATATTATTTCTAGAAACTTCAGAATTTAGGAAGTGAGCTCTGACTTTGCAGGGACAGGATAAAGATAATGACAGTGACAGGATAAAGATAGACTTGAATCCAGTTCACAGGATTAGGATGTACTTTTAATATGGACACGTGTGTGTGTGTGTGTGTGTGTGTGTGTGTGTGTGTGTGTGTGTTGACACCTAGATGCTCAATATCTCATGCATGGCCATATGGTACGATTATCCAGTTTTTATTTAACTCTGCACTTTCTTTGTTTCTTAATGGTGTTTTTCAATTGTATTTTGTTATAAAAATTAGCACTTTAAAAACAAGCAAGGATTTTTTTTACCAGGCTTTTTTCCCGGGAGTTTTAACAAAAATGGTGGCTATGCAAGGATTTTGTAAGAAAGAAAAATATATAATGGCTTGCATTTTAGAGTTATGACCAATACGTTTGTGTCTATATATATTTTTTTTTGGTGATAAGCCAAAATATCAATTCCTCAAACATATTTTGGGGGAAGATGCCAAAATATCAATATTAATAGAGGCTTGGGCTGTTGGTATAAATCATTCCATTTGCCTTTCATGTGAACCACTGACTCCATGTCAATAGCCTTTTCATTTCTATGTTCACCTATATCACTGCTCCATCATCTTCTCCTCCCTCTCCCTACAACTGCCAAAAACCAAAGCATTTCTACTTTATGGCTTGGAGAGACAGCTTAAAATGAACTTTAAAAAAGCTATATGTATGGAAGAGCAGCATTACTTCTCAGCTACTATGATGAATAGTGGTCTTCACAGCAAAGAGGCAGGAAGTAATAGAGGAATTCAAGTATTTTCATCTGATTTTCACAAGGGTGCTGATTTTCACTTCATTACTTTTCTCCTTAATTTTTTTACTCCTAGATACTCACTTTTATACTTTTATATATTCAGTACAGCTTCCAATGCTTAATCTCATCTCTTTGTAAGGGATAAAAATGTAGACATGCAGACACTCTGGACTGTCATTCGCATTTTCTAAGAAGGGAACTGGCACTTATTAGGGTCCCTTTTGCTTGTAGGTGCTTTATATGCTTTCTTCCATTCATTTATTTCAAAATAATAATACATTATAATAAATAATAAACCAGCAGTGTATTATCAAATATTCAGTCATTGATAAATTCCTAATTGTCTCATAAATGTCTTATAAAAAAAACTTATAAGTAAATATTATCTGCCATATTATAGATGTAAAACTGAGTCTCATTCATGTTAAAAAGCTTGCCCAGGTTCACTAAAATGCTGGTGTTCTTTTCTCTGTATTTAACCTAGTAACTGTATAACTCTTCTTGTATGGTTGTTTATATTCTAATGATTAATTTTGCTGATGTTTTCTAATATGAAGACTTTTAACATATATCAAAGAAAGAGGAAGAGTCTACCTTCCCTCAACCTCAACAACCATCAAATCATAACTACATCTTCCTTTGCCAGTCCCAGGTTATTTTGAAGCAAATCTCACACATATCATTGGGCCTGTAAGTAGTTAATATGTATGCCTAAAAATACAAAATATATATTCTTAAAAAATCATAGCACATTTAATAAATATTAAATATTAAAGCAATAATGTATTATCAAATATTCAGTCATTGATAAATTCCCAATTGTCTCATAAATATCTAATTGTATAATTACTTTGAATCAGGATCAAAAGAGGTTCCACATGTTATGATTGATTAACATAGTTTTGTTTCTTTTTAATCCACATGTTCATCCTCTTTTTTTTTCCTAGAAATCAAATTGTTAAAGAAACTGTATCACTTTTTCTAGAGAATTTCCTGTAGTCTGGATCTTGCTGAATGTTTCTACAGGTTGTAGTTTAAATGTGTTCCTTTTCCTCTATAAGTCCTGTAAATCGGCAGTAGATCAAGAGGCTTGAACAGATTTTGGTTTCAATTATTTTTAAAGTAAATTGTAGGTGGTGTTATGTGCTTCCACCAGGAGACAGATAATACGTGCTTGAGTCTCTTGTTTCTCTTAGCAGATGTTGATAATCAGTGCTTTATTGGAGTTAAAAATTATAATCTTTAATTTTGTCTTTCCTTTTTCATTAGTTTACTTGTATATTTTTATGAGAACTTTTTGTCTACTGTTATTTATTGGTACAATTTGTATAGGAAAAGCAGAATTAAATGTTTGATTCTTTCCCATTAGTTACTAGTCTTCAAAAGATTGAGTTGTTCCCTCACAGTCTCTAATTACAGCAAATTAGTTTTGTCCCATTATGACCTCAAAAATTTGAACATGTATATCTAATAAATGGCAGTTATTTTACTTATTGATGCTAAAAAGTATCCCATTTCTGGCCTGTTACTTCTAGTTGGCTCCTGAGTCCTGTCAGTATGATGAGAGTGAATTTTGATAGCTCTTTATTACCTGAATTAACAGTATATTCCAGGTTTATTCTATATATTTAAGGTCCCAGATTTGGAATCAAACATTTCTCTAACAAGCCCTAGTTAAGTAGTAAATGTATGGTATTTAATGACTTTCAAATCCCTATAGCTACTCCAAGCAAGGACCTTAGACTTACAGTAAAACAGTTTTAAAAATTAATATTGATATATGTCCTAGATATGTTCAAAAGTAAATTGATCTTCTTATTTCCATGAAATTAAAACTATAACAACACAAAAAATATTTCCTTGTCTGTATTCCCAATAATAACACCCAATCACTCATGCCATAGTCTTTGAAATTATTCTAGATAATCTTTCCTTCCTTGTATTTAATCCTCAAATACCTTTAATTTTATTTCCAAAATGTTCATAATGCTCTCCCTACCATTGCATTTATTCTGTCATCTTATCAACATATTATTTGTATCACTTTTGTAGTTTTTGACCTTCTTTTAACAGACCAGAATATACAGAATACTGCTTGCTGTTTCGAATATGGGCTTTTTTCTGATATTACCCAGCTTCTACTGTACCCCACTTTTAAATTCACTTCCACTTTATAGGCAGACTATTCAGTCTAAAATACAGATATGGCAATTGCTACTCATCATAGACCCTGTTAATGACTCCTCATTTCAACAGGATTATACCCCAGTTCCCTAAAATCCCTCTCTACACCATTCCTGATTCCTCTTGTACTCAATATGACAACTGTGTAGACACTTTCTACTCCCCTTCAGGAACAAATTGAAACATTTTTGTTATTTCTGTGCAAAGATGTCTCCTAAGTAATAAAAATCTCTTTAGCCCACATGTCAGTGCAAACTGTAAGTGTGAGAAGTCTTTGATTAATGAGAATGGAAGTGGGTAGAAATTTGGTTCAAATCCCTGCTATCTGAAGGAGCAATTCTAAGGTGCATTTGATACAGATCCTCAGAAGGTTTCAAGGAGAATTGATCCCCAGCCGCCCACTGCAATAGTAGTTGACAATGTTTCATTGACTTTTCTTCCCTGTTCATCCTATTACCTCTCCCATAACATACCCTCACCTGGGCCAATAAGCTTCCTGCGCACCTCTCCACTCTGTCTGTATGCTATACAGTCTCAATGAGTCCTACAGACATTTAAACTCTGTCTGTATTGATATAAGGACTGCCTGTATTGATATATAGGCTCTGTTTTCAAGAGGACTGAAACTAAAACAACAGTTTATCAGCACAGGCACAAAGCCAGTCAGTAAGCATTTCTTCCTCCTCTCTGATCACCTTACTTTCTAAGGGGAGGTATCTATTGCTAGTCAAAGCTTAAATTAATGGCCTATAAGAAAGCACTTATACTTGTTATTGAGGTATAAGCTCTTAACAAGGGAAGATTGGTGATTACCTAGTTAAACTTAAAAAAATTATTTTATCAATGATAAAACTGAGACAAAAAAAAGTTAAGTAGTTCCTCTAAGAAAACACAATTAGGTATGGGAGATTGGATCTGTGAGTCAAAATTATTTCTGTCAATATTGAAATAGTTTTGACAAATAAAATTAATTGTATCAAATAAATGACTAAATAAATAAGTATAAATAAATATGAGTGAACAAAATATACTTCCCTGTTTCAAATGTCCTAATAATTTTCCATTGTCCTTAGCATAAAAGACCTAATCTCTGCTGTGCAATATAAGACCTTTTGAGTTATGTATTCTCTACCTATCTTCTCACAACATTCACTGCTTTGCTCCCCCCATTAGAATTCTTCCATTTATTTGAACACAACATCCTGCTAACATCTTAGATACTTTTCCATAATGTTCCTCTGCTTGGCTATCTCATTTTTTTAATTGATTAGAGGGAGAAAGAAAGAAAGGGAAGGAGAGATACATGGATTTGTTGTTCCACTTATATATGCATTCATTGGTTGATTCTTGTAAGTGCCTTGACCAGGGGTTGAACTTGCAACCTTGGTATATTGGGACAATGTTCTAACCAACTGAGCTACCAGGCTAGGGCCTCGCATGGTTCATTACTTAGCTAACTTTTTTGTAACTTTTAGCTGTGAATTTTAATGTTCTTTCTGCAAGGGAGTTGTTCCTGACCACAGGGATCAGATTACATTGAACTGAAGTGCTTCATAGAACCCAAATAGTTAGGAGTAATTCATAAGTATTTACGGAGTGCTAATATATGCCTGACACTATTTCAGGTTGTTGTGTATATAGCAATTTTGGAACTCAAGTAGCTTATGCCCTGTTAAGTACTTGATTAAGGTGTGTTTTTTGCCAAGGCTCTTCTCTAGTAAGAGAGATTATTTATGCCTTACTAACCACATAGAGTTTGCTCAATAGTTGCTGAATTTTTTTATGTCCATAAAATGTTTTAAAATCTGGTCAAGCTTCTATAGCATTTGTATTCTGGAATCTCTTTTTCTCTCTTGTGAGTTTATATAAACACAAACATTGAAAAATATACATATCTAAAAACACTTGAGAGAGTATCACATATAGAGTGGTACATGTATGAGCAAAGAGCAAAATTCTTGAGGTGCATACTCACCTTGCTCAAAAAGCAGGTGCTCATACTTGATATATGGTTTTGTCAGTGAGTTGTAGTTCTCTTTGACTAAGACACTATGCTAGGAGGAGGTAGGTATGAGTGTATGTGTGTATGTGGGAGATGGGGTGGGGGAGTCATGCTATAATCTGATCCCAGAGGCCACCTAATGACCACACATGCCTCTCATTTTTTAATAATGGTTATTTTTTCATTCAGTGCTTTTTATAGATATAATTTCTGGTATGACATAATGCCAAGTTTATGGGGGGGAAGCCATTTTTTAGATGGCAAATGGAAGATACAGCTTACGGGAAACACAACTAGCTGAGAAGTAAATTATATTACTATTAAGCAAATGCAATAGTGGAATATTTTAACGTTTTTTGTTTTTTTTCTCAAAGCAATATTTTTAACAAGATTAAGCTTGGTTTTGATAACTTCTGGAATTTCATCTAAGTCATTACTTGGTTCAGTTTGTGGCTTCTTTGATCCCACATACTATTACCAAAATAAAATAAAATGTAATAAAATTTAAAAGAAAAGTAACCTTTGTCTGCTCCACTTTGTGTTCTTAGACTATAAGGAAAGATGTTAGGCTTATAGAGTTTTACAGGCATTCTGGGAATTGGCCTATTTTGCAACACTGGATCTGTCCTTACATGAAGTGTGCTCTGGTGAATAGAAGCAGCTGCTGGATCACTCTCCAGAGTCCTGGCAGCAATTGGTAAGCCACCATTTGGTCACAAGCAATAACCTGACAAATGCAGTTTTCTCACTCATGTGCCACTTGTCTTGTGGGCGTGGAGCTTTAGAAGTTCCACTATACCCAATGCTCCTAAATAGTTCTGGGTGTGCCACACTGAACTCGTCACTGAGCAGCCACACTCTTTCTCTGAGGTGGTTGATGTGCTGCCATGGTTTCTGAGCTGCTAAATCTTTGCACATGGCTGCCTTAGCCGGCTGTGTTAAAAGATTCTCAGGGATTTATCAATCAGCCTTGCTATCAGATGCTCTCTAAAGGGCACATACTTCTAAGTCGCCTTACAACTGTGTTATGTGATTGATTCAGTGGTTGTTAATGATTATAAATTATCAGTAAACTTTATCAAATAAAGAACAGCAACAAGTCCCACAAGAAGTAGACTTCTACCCTGAGTCTGCTTATTTGTATTCTAAAAAGAGGCATAGTATTTTGATTATATTACACAAATTTATTTCCTGTTTAATAAATATATTTGAATTTGTTTTTAATGTTGTCATGGAGAAGTCCTGCAAGGTCAGTCTGCTACTTTTCTTGTTTAATGCAGACAAAAAAGTACAATTTCTTTTTATGGAATAACTTAACACAGCTTAAAGCACTTCTTTAATGTCTCAAAATTCCAAAAATACAAAAATGGGTATGCCTTGACCTCAGCTCCATTTTCATGTCTTCAAGATTTGGTGTTTACTATGAAGTTAACTTTTCTTCACTTGAGAAGATTCTGTAGCATAATGTAAAGAACAAAGACTTTTAGGATCCCTGAGATCTGGTTTCAAATTCTAGGCCACATCTATAATCTATTAGATGTTTGAACTTGTGCATGCTGTTTATCTTCTAGTCTCATTGTTCTCTCTATAGCCTATAGGGTTGTTTGGGACATAAACAGTATAAGAAAATACTGGCTTATTGTAAGTTCTTGATAATCAGCATCCATTATGATTAGCACATTTTATGAAGTTCTCTAAGGAGACTTTTTTTAATTGATTTTAGAGAGAGGGAGAGAGATGAGAGAGAAACATAAATCAGTTACCTCCTGCACGAGGTCAAACCCACAACCTGGGTATGTGTCCTGATCAGGAATTGAACCGGCCACCTTTCCCCTTTTGGTATATGGGATGATGCTCCAACCAACTAAGCCACAATAGCCAGGGAGGAAGATTTTGATAAAGTGTTCTAACAAGACCACAAAATATAATGGCTTAAACAAGGCCAAGGTAAGTAACTGTGGAAAGGTGAGCATATAAGAACTGTTTTGGTTGCTCTGATACATTTGCCATTCTCTGGGTCAAATGTGCTATTCCATTTTCTGTCATGTTTCTACCATTGAGTGGAAGAAAGGATGGGTAAGAAATAAATACCTAATTCATTTATGAACAAATCCTAGAATCAGAAACCATTGTATATTACATATCAGATTGGCCAAAATTTATTTACATGTCACACCTATCAAGAAATAGCAAGAGACTCACATTTAGCTGGGTGGTCACATGCCTGTCCAAACTCTAAGAGAGAAATGGATGATATTGGCAAGTTTGGATTCTTTCTGGTTCTATTTCCTTCCTTTTTCCCCCCGATTATTCTCTAAAAATAAACTCTGGTTTGTAGATTATAGTGTTCTCCTTTCTGTAGTAGTCATAGTCTTAGGAAAATCATTAATGTTATGATTTTATTGTCATGCTACATATGGCATCTGTTATGAATGTTGACGTAAGTTACAGTGTGCACTCTTGAAATGTGTAGCCTTAACCACTTACAGAAATGTCTTACACGCTTCACCATCTTATTCCAGTCTGCCTTTTGACAGCAGAATTAGCACTGTTATAATGATAAATAAGTCATACTTATTAAAAATAATGATGAAAATAAAGCCTAATGAACTCCATTTCATAAATCAGCATATTTATTTCAGCTCATCTACTTCTACAGAATAATATAAGGAAAAGGAAATAGCAATCTAATCTTGGCTAAACTGCTACTGCACTTTAAATAATGTTTAGAGCCCTGTCAGGCGTGGCTCAGTGGTTGAGAGTCGACCTAGGATCCAGGCGATCGGGGTTCGATTCCCGGTCAGGGCACAGGCCCAGGTTGGGGGCTCGATCAATGGCTCTCTCATCATTGATGTTTCTCTCTCTCTCTCTCCCTCTCCTTTCCTCTCTCTGAAATCAATAAAAATATATTTATAAAATAAATAAATAATGTTTAGAGGAGTAAGGTCTTTATTATAAGCTGGTAGCTTCAGAACCCTTTCCATATTATAGTGTATATGTGTATATATATATATATATATGTATATATTTGTGTTTCTATCCTGAAGTCTTTTCAATTTCCTCCAGTATTCTGTTCTCACATCATAATGTATAAATCTTTATTAGCATTGCAATTAGTGTGCAATAATTTTCCCTCAGCTTTGTAAGCAACTATGTTATAGCTTTTCTTTTTTCTCGAAGTTTCCTGTCTTCACATTTTTTTTTTTCCACTGCAGAGTGGGATGTCTCATTTGCCACCTTACATTTTTAGTCTGCCTCTATGCACATCTGACATCCCTTTTTTTTCAGTGAAATAATTTTTCTTATTTTGATGATAATCTCTCTACTTTTGCTATTACTTCAATTTGTTTTGCCTTTTTTAAGATTTCTCTCTTTAAATTATACTCCTGTGTGGGAAGAAAAGGGGGAGGGAAAGGACAAGGCAAGCTCCTGGGAGCAAGAGCACATGAGCACATGCTGGGATTTCCCTTTTGAGGGGTTTTAAAGGCTGGGAGTTAAAGGGAGTTCTTTAGGCAAGGATCTCAATAGAATATTCATCAGTATTATGCCGATGGCCAAAACGAGATTTATTCCCTTAGCTTCATCCATCTTTGGGTGTGGCTGGCACAAATGGCATTAATTGGATTTCTGCTACCTATCTCTCGGAGTAGGGTGATGTAACTATTTACCCCCGGGTTGGGGAGAAGTGAAAACCATTTGCTCTTACTTGTCCTTAATTTAGGGAGGATGGGATTTACTAGACGGCTGCAAAATGCTTGGCATCTAGATTCACTAGATGGCTGCAAACTACTTGTTTAACTGCCTGTCTCAGTTTTCTTGTTTCACTTGTCCAGGTTTACTAGCTTGTCTCACAACTATTGAAATTACATATATTCTAGTTCTCCAGTGAAATTTCCCATTTTGAGCACATTAATCATAGTTATTTTAATGCTCACATCTAGTAATTTCTATATATGAATGACCTCTTGGGGTTCTTTGCATTTTCTGTCTTTTTCTTTTTCTCTCTTTTTGTTTTCCTTCCTTCCTTCCTTCCTTCCTTCCTTCCTTCCTTCCTTCCTTCCTTCCTTCCTTCCTTCCTTCCTTCCTTCCTTCCTCCCTCCCTCCCTCCCTCCCTCCCTCCCTCCTCCTTCCTTCCTTCCTTCCTTCCTTCCTTCCTTCCTTCCTTCCTTCCTTCCTTCCTTCCTTCCTTCCTTCCTTCCTTCCTTCCTTCCTTCCTTCTTTTCTTCTACTCGCTAACTTTTTAGTGAATGAACAGTCTTTTTAAATAATTGTTGAGGCTTTGGATCGTGATACCTTTCTCCATAGATGATTCACAATAGCCTTTTCCAAGGAGCTACAGCAAAGGTAGATCACATGGCTACACTTTGGTTCTAAAATAACTACAGGTTAGGTTATAAACTGTGTCAATTTTGGTCTATCTGTTTTGGTCCCACAAGGGATTCTTCCCACTTGGCAGGCCTTAATTCTCATTGCTGTCTTGCCAGTGCTAAGAGATTTCATTTCCTTCTTTCCTTAGCTTTCCACCTGTTCCTACTGACCTTATTGGCCCCTGGACTATCACAGCTTAAATAATTGTTAAATGTCTCAAGGATAAAACCAGGCTCACTTCTCTACAGTTCTATTTCTTAGGAAGTTTTGAGCCTGAAGGCCTGGCTTCCCAGAAAGGTCTTAAATTTATGATTTATATCAAAATATTATATAAGACAGGATTCTTTTAGTGGTATTGTGAGGCCACTTATCCCCCAGGATATATGAGTGTTCTGAAAGACATGACTAAGGGTCTAAGGAACTCAGCAGTACTTTTGATCATATCTGTGCTGGTGGAAATGATCCCTATTCCCATTCTCTCCTTCTCTCCTTTTTCTGAGACTCCAAATGTGTGTATGCTAAGTATCCCACCTGTATCTGCTTATGGCTCTAGTGAATTCCTTTTATTTTTTTATCCCTTTGACCATTCTGAATGTTTTCTTCTGAACTATCACACTTTTTATTATTTGTCTTTAACTTCTCTGATCTTATATTTATCTTCTCTTATTTAATTTAGTCATTGAAGTTTTATTTCTAGACTTTCTATTTGTTTCTTTATGTAATATGTTGTCCCTTGCTATAATTCTCATTTTTTTAAAAATGTTTCTTAAACATAATGTCTACTTTCCAAAGATAGGGGTACATGAAAACCACAAATTCTAAAGGCTTTATGAACTCAACACTGAATAAAGAAACTCATACATAAACAAATAATGGATAAATTGCTGGAAAACAAAAGAAATATTAAAAGTAGGAAAAAAAATTCCAATAGTGCAACACTTAGACTAGAAGCTGAAAAAAACTTAAGTATTAAAAGAAAAGCAGATGTTCTACTAGGAAAATGCTAACAGGGATACGTTCTGCAAGACGTATTCAAATAGGAATGACATTGATTGTGCCTAATCTTGGGAGAGGTCAAGAGTGGATTTCAGAGCACACTATAAATGGCAAGTTCCAGGTTTATTACACAAATCAGGTTTCAACGGAGTGATGGCCACAGTACTAACTGAAGCTATACGAAGGCCCAATGGCAGGGCTAACAAAAGGCACATCTAAGGGTATTTTTGCCAAATTTTACACTTAAAATAATTGCCTCTTCACAGAAAATGCCTTTGGATTTGTAATGACCAAGAATTATGATTTTCAATATCACCCGCCTTGACCACCAGCTAAAACATTCCACAGTGCCGATATAAGGCATATATGATGTTTTGGATAATAATATATGATTCTAAACATAGAAGCAACTGAGGTCAGAGAAGTTTACTTTTCACATGTGAATTCTTTAAGAAAATTCCTGTTTTCATCTATGTTTATGAAGTTTGAAAATTGTATAACTTTTCTGTATAATTAAATGCATACTTTAGATGGTGAGATGCATAATTATAACATGAAATATGTATGTAATGTGGAGTAATGCACATGCATCATTTGCTACATAATGAGGCAGATACACTTTAAATTAAACTCTATGATGTACAATTTATGACCAGAAGAATTAAGCTTTGAATAGCCAATTCTATAAACAGTCATAAAGTGCACTATATAAGTAAGTGCCTATAAATCATTCCCTTGAACGCCCCTTAAGAAGGGGAACAAAAGAAAGAGATACTTATTTTTAACATTAATTTTATGATATAATTTACTTTTGGTAAATTGTGCATTTCTCTAAGGACACAGCAAACTATTGATAATAAATAAGAAAGCATGGTGATCTAACTGTCCATCTGCTGACTAACATACTGTCCCTGGCACTATGGAATGAAAGCATAATAAATGAACGAAGCACAATTTTTAGCCCCAGATTTAGGTATTGGAAAGAGCTTCATCTGCACACAGTGAAGGACATCTGCTGTTGATGTCTTATGGACCAGCTCATAGTCATTTCCAGGTGTGATTCAAGATGCTAACCACCCAGGGGGCCGTAGATGTTTAGAGAAGCAATTTTCACACTGTAGGGTGAGTAAGAATGATGCAGATTCAGCTTCAGTGTGGGGAAGAAACTCTGTGGAACTAAAAGTCTGAATGTTAAGCCGCCAGGTGGCTCTGTTGTAACTAAAACAAAAGGTCAGAACCTTTGCTGAAGTTCAGCCCATTTTTACGTAGTTGGTCAATAATGCAAGGCCAGCAGGCAGATTGTACACTGGGACACTTTATGTCTCTTGCCTCTTCTATCTTCCCTTTTGTTTATTTTGGAAAAGGGTGTTACGTGACAGCTTATGAGAATAGAAAACTGGCCCTTGCTGGGTGGCTCAATCGGTTGGGGCATCATCCCATACAACAGAAGGTTGTGGGTTTGATTCCCAGTCAGGGCACATACCTAGGAGCACCTAAATATGTAAAGCTAATCTTGATAGACATAAAGGGAGAGATTGACAGTAATACAGTCATAGTAGGGGATTTTAACAGCCCATTGCCATCAATGGATAGATCTTCCAGACAGAAAATCAACAAGGAGACAACAGCCTTAAATGACACACTAGATTAGATAGATTTAATTGATATTTTCTGAGCATTTTACCCCAAACCAGTAGAATAAATATTTTCAAGTGTCTAGGATAGACAACATGTTAGGACACAAAATAAACCTCAATAAATTTAAGAAGACTGAAATCATTTCAAGCACCTTCTCTGACAATAATAATATAAAACTAGAAATCAATAAGACAAAAACTGAAAAACAAAGAAATGGAGGCTAGATCACGTTACTAAAGCATAAATGGTTTGACAGTTATATCAAGGAGTAAATCCAGAGATACCTTGAAATAAATGAAAATGAGAAACAATGTTTTTTTCTGATGTATCTTGTCAGGCAAGTGAAACAAAAGAAAAAATAAACCAATGGGACTGCATGGAAATAAAAAGATTTTGCACAGCAAAGGTCACCATCACCAAAATGAAATGGCAGCCCACTGTATGGGAGGACATATTTACCAATGATACATTTAATAAGGGTTTAATATCCAAAATTTATAAAGAAGTTATACGATGAACACCAAAACCCAAACCATTCAGTTAAGGACCTGAATAGACAGTTCTCCAAAGGGGACATTCAGATAACCAATAGACATATGAAAAGATGCTCAATGTCACTAACCATGAGAGAAATGCAAATTAAAACCACAATGAGATATCACCTCACACTTGTCAAATTGGCTATCCTCAGTAAAACAACAAACGCTGGTGAGGGTGTAGAGGAAAGGGAACCACCGTGCACTGTTTGTGGGAATGCAGGCTGGTGCAGCCACTACGGAAAGCAGTATGGAGCTTCCTAAAAAATTAAACATGGAACCGCCTTCTGGCCCAGAGATTCCACTTCTAGGACTATATCCTGAAACACTAATTTGAAAGAAAATATGCACCCCTATCTTCATTGCAGTGTTGTTTACAATAGCAAAACCTGGAAGCAGCCTAAGTAGATGAGTGGATAAAAAAGCTGTGGTACATTTACTGAAAAAGAAAAGAAGTCTTACCATTTGGGACAGCATGGATGGGCTGGAGAGTATTATGATAAGGAAAGTAAGCCAGGCAGAGGAAGACAAGCACCGTAAGATTTTACTCATGTGGAATCCAATGAGCAAAAAGAACTGACAGACAAAATAGAAACAGATTCATAGAGACAGAGAACATACTGACAGCTGTCAGAGGGGAAGGTACAGGGGAGTTGGGTGCGAAAGGTGAAGGGATTAAACAAAGAAAACAAACAAAGTCGTAGGTAGACAAGAGTATGGTGATTACCAGAGGGAAAGGGGTGTGGGGGGAGGTAGGAGAGGGTCAGGGGGTAAATGGTGATGGAAGGAAATGACTCTGGTAGTGAACACACAATAAAATATACAGGTGATCTATGTAGAATTGTACCCCAAAACCTATATAATTCTATTAATGTCCCCCCTAATTAATTCAATCAAATAGAATGTTGGGTTTAAAATTGAGATATATACATATCAATTTTATTGTGTTAAGGAATTACCATTCATTCCCACTTTCCCAAAATTGTCATTGGTAATACGTGTTGTTCTAAGTAAAAAAGTTTTTTTTTGCCTCTGTGAACATCTCTATTTTTCTGAGAATATTAATATAATACATTATATTAAGATATTTCACACTGTTAAGTTGCATTTGCATTTCTAATATAAACCCATTTGGTCATTTTTGTAATTTTTTTAATGTGATATTAAATTTTTTTGTCATTTTGTTAAGGTTTTTCCATCAGTACTTTTTGCATAATATTGTTCTTTTTTGTGTTATCTTTACCATCTTTAAGTATGAATTTTATACTTAGTAACATCATATGAAAATTTTATTTTGTTTAAAACAATTTATGTAGTATCAACACTACACATATACAAAATATTTGCTTTATTTGTTTGAAAAACTGTGTGTGTGTGTGTGTGTGTGTGTGTTTATCACTACTGGGGTCCATTTTTGTCAATTGTATCTTCTTATGAAATAATCCATATCATATACATTTTGAAGTGTATGTGTGTAGAGCAGTGTAAAATTATCTGTTATGATTTATTTTTAAATTTCTATTTTGGGCTATTTGCAGTTTATTCCTCATTTCTGAGGTCTTTTTTCTTTTTCCTTTGTTGAGATATATTTCATACATAACATTCTATCAGCTTTAGGTATACAAGACTATGATTCAGTTTATGCATGTATTATAAAATGATCACCACGTACGTCTAGTTCACACCCATCACTACGCATAGTTACAAATCGGGCTTCTTCTCTTGTGATGAGAATTTTATCACCTGTTCTCTTAGTAACTTTAGAACACACAGTGCAGAGTTGTCAGCTCTAGTCACCAGGACTTGTTCACCTGATAACTAGAAGTCTGTACCTTTGATCACGTTCACTCATTTCACCCCCACTCCATCCTAAACTTTCCTAGTTTGATCAGCTTTGACCATGTTTCATTTTTTCTATTTTTTTTCAGATTTTTGTATTTTTTGGTCTCGTTTATTTTTATGGGTTCAAATGCTTGCTTGAGTATATTGAATTTAGTTGAAATGTGTTTTCATTTTCTTCTGCTTTGTGGGTGGCTTTGAGAGGGAAGGAATTTCAATCAGCTGAAATATCTTGATTACATTTGCTCTTTTTTCCTTAAAGTAGTTTCTTACAGAATTCACTTATTTCTTTTTCTAGGTATTTCTCTGGTTCACTTATAAATAAGCTCAAGGGTGTCCTCTTTGTTATATTAGGATGCCATGGAGGTGGAAATCTGATTGACATATGGTGCTCTAGAAAAGTTGTATTTACAAAAATAATATTATGTAGACTGTAAAATGAAGATTATAATGACCTTAATGATATTTTGATTGACAATCCTGCTTTTTTTTTCTTATTCCAACTATTATGTTTATATTTAATTGTTGGAATGTTTTGGAAAAAGTGAAAAAACCCTCTCAAAGTTGCTAGTGCTTTTTGCCTTGTCCTGAATACTATTTATGCTGTATAATGAAGTGGAACACGTGTGTGTGTGTGTGTGTGTGTGTGTGTGTGTGTGTGTAGAGAGAGAGACAGAAAAGAGAGAAAGAGCCCGGCCAGGAGTGGCTCAGCGGTTGTTGAGCATAGACCTAGGATCCAGGAGATTGCTGTTCGATTCCCAGTGGGGGCACATGCCCAGGTTGTGGTCTTGGTCCCAGGTGGGGTCTGTGCAGAAGGCAGCCGATCAATGACTCTCTCGTCACTAATGTTTTTATCTCTCTCACTTCCTCTCCCTTCCTCTCTCTGGAATCAATAAAGATATATTAAAAAAAAGAGAGACAGACACACAGAAAGAGTGACAGAGAAAGAGAGAGAGAATCATGTGATTTGGAGCTTTTTGCATTGTCTAGTAAAAGCCTTGTGTGGTCAGCAGTCTCCCATTCTCTAGTTGGCTATAGAGGGGAAACATCCTATAGCAAGTGTCAAGGGCAGAGTCTATCCTCAGTTTATCCGTCATGGTGCTTGCAGGTCTGCTCTGGCTGATGCTTGTTTTTCCATAAAAGGATGAGAAGGTATGTAGTCCTGACTCCTCTTTGTACACTAGTTGATGTTTACTAGAGTCTTTCTCTGGTAGTTTGATCATTATGGATTTAACTCAGCTTTCCTGGTGCCAATCTACTTGGAAGTTATCCCCCATGCTGTGCAAGTGACCGGGGGTGCCAATCACTATGTGCCTGTTATAAGGGTCACAGACAACCCTGACTGGTTAGGTCACTAGGTCAAGTTAGTAGAGCCAATATATATTTTAGGGAGGAAAAGGAGTACTGGTGTCAAGATCAAAACTTTCAACAGCAGGATATTACTGAAAATGATCTTACTACCTTGAACAAAACTGGTGGGAACACTCCATGCTTCTATTTCCTTTAAAGAAAATTTTAAATAGATCTACAGTAATGATCAAGTGTCTTTGATTTCTAATTGCTGAACATATTTAAATATAGACTAGACAGACATTGGATGAAGAACATTTATGCTGATCAAAATTAACATCTTTCAGCAAAATGATTCTTCACATGTTGGACTGTGATTTATCTTCACATACATCTTTGAGAAAACTTTGTTAAAATATGTATGTAGAGATCCACATTCAATATACTTCAATGAAAAATGATTTTTAAAAACTTGGGCAGCCCAGCCGGGAGTGGCTCAGTGGTTGAACATCGGCCTAGGATCCAGGGGATTGGGGTTCAATTCCCGGCTTGATCTCCAGTAGGGGGCATGCAGGAGGCAGCCGATCAATGACTCTCTCATCATTGATGTTTCTCTCTCTCTCTCTCCCTCTCCTTTCCTCTCTCTCAAATCAATAAAGATATATTTAAAAAAAAAAAAAAGAACTTGGGCAGATGGAGTTTAAGAATGAAAGAGTTGTTGCTGAGTATAAGTGAATTTTATCTGTTATCTATAGCAAACCCATAAAGATTTTTTAAGATAAATACGCATCATTAATTGTCACTGTACTAATCCTTTCAAATGTATGGAGTTCCTCATTTTTTTAAATTACTTACAATATAGTATCTAAATTCATGAATATTTTGACCACAATTTCACTCTCAAATACATTTACTCTGGAAATATTTATTATTGAACAGATATATTTGAAGTATTGGTGACTCAATCCAGAGAGTTTTAACCTAAATTGAAAAGTTCTTGAAAGGTGCCTAGAGCCTGAGATATTAAAGATGCACATTTCTATCTACTTCTTATATTTCTTTTTATTCTGCTTTCTTAAACATACATAATGAATGTATAACTAACTGTCTGGCCTCTGTCAGAGAGCATTTTTTTTTTTTCTTTTTTTCTTTCCAACAGCAGGAAATTTTGAGAAATGCTGTTTTAAAACAACTCGATCATGTTTGTACTGGAATCAGGACACTGAAATGACACACACTCAGAAAAGTTTTCTTGTGTCCCTGAGAAGGTTAAATTTGGTTCCTCAGTCAGGGAGGCATTAAGCACAGGGCAGCGCCATGGGCAAAGCAAAGATAACTGTTATGTGGGAGCTGTTAGACTGGCAGTAGATTGCTATCTAGGGATCTTCCCTCTCTACTAAGTTCTCCCTCACACTGTGTGGGAAATGGCAGGAAGAGATATTTTGGTTGAGATACAAAAGAAGATGTACATTTCTCATAGTTAAAGGCATAGGAAATCAATCAGTTCTTTAAAAGCCCCTTGGAAAGCTCAAAGACAACATCAACCTTCAGGATGTTCCATTAGAACTGTCCCAGCCAGAGCTTATGGTTGTACCTCCCCTGAGTTTCTTCTAGAATAAGTGCAGTAAGAGTACGTGTTTCTGGCATCTACAAGTGGGGGGGTTTCTTGTTCACTGATGACAAAGATAAGAGTGCTTATATAGTATGTGTCCTATCTTTTACTATTCATATATCTTGATTATGGGAAGGCTGAATTGTATCTTTAAATGGTATTGGATGAAATTTTGCGGGACCATTATGTCCAAACTAGGATGCTGTTAAAGAACAAAATAGGAGCTATTAGTCATTACATTTTGGACAACAATAGTAAACTGGGCCTTTCCTGGGAAAACCAGGATATATGGTCACCCTAATCATAAAGGAATTATTTAGATATGTGGTATTTTAATCAAGAAAAAGTAAACCTCCACAGTGTCTGTCAACTCTGCCTAGTGAATCAGTTTAGAAGTGACAAGGATTCTCTAACAAAGTAATTGGAATTGTGTGGAGCAAAGCTGAGGGTTGAACATTTTACTCTAAAAAAAGGTTTTCTCCAGTAGCTGACATTTAAGCTTGAATAAAACAAGGTGTTCAGTTGGTTATAAATCTGTTTGAAAAATAGACTATCAACTAGCGTTTTAGTAAGAAATCTGAAATGAAAGCAGGAAGTCTTAACTTCTAGTCATATTTGAACACTTATTTGCAATTTATAAATTGAAAATTCAACTTTATGTATTTAAAGATATTTTTCTGAAAAATGAAGGGTTCAGTATATCGCCTTTAAGATTCCTCTCTGAGGTTGATATCTTGTGATTTTCACTAACTCTATTTTTCTGGGTGAAAAATAAGATCTTAGGAGATGGGGGCTTCTGAGACACATGCATTATGAGGAAGAAACACAGGCAGAGAGAAAAAGGAAACTTCAAAGTACCATGTGACTCTTTAACGTTCTTCCATCACATCAAATTCACTCTTCAATTCAGGAATATTGAACTACTTGAAATTCTCAGCACATCCCTAATTCCTTCATGCAGCCCGTTTCCTGTGTTAAGAATGTTCTCAGCTTTTCATTGCCTTCAGCTTTAGCTCTATCTCCTATTCATTCTTCAAACATTAATCCTCTAATTTCAGTTTGAGCCCTTTCACTGCAGTATTGCAGCACTCTGGTCATAACTCCATCATAACAATTTTCACAAACCTTTGTATTTGCTCATTCATTCTACTTCCACACTAAATGCTGAGCTACATATCATTTCCACCTCTGCCTCTCCAGCAACTAACTTAGTACTTCTCAAATAAAATGTGCTCAATAAACCATGAATTGAATTGTGAAAAACAATTATTCCTCCTTGTAAAATAAATACGTTAACAACAGGGAAAAAAATATATTCCTGTAGATGCCTGGCTAAGGTATCTATCACATGTGTTACCCTACATAAATCAAGGGGAAAATAAGTTGAGTTTTCACTGCACCTTACGTTTTAGTTTACAAAAATCCTTGAGATTTATGTCTTTGAAGCTGTTGAAAAGAAAACACTCCATAAAGGCAAAGATGTGCTTATGATGACCAAGACACTGTGTTATATAGAATAATTTAGAGACTAAATTGACATGAATGGCTTCCAAAATGGGTCTACTGCACACTAAATTTTGCTCCATAGTGTTTTAGAGATGTTTCATAGAATAAAAAAAATCTATTTCATTTCTTGCTGTGTCTTCATAGCCTCTAAATAAACATTCCATTTACTTTATCACTTTTTATAATGTTCATACTTCCTCTCTAGCATATATACTTTAATGTACACATGTAAGCTAATTTTAAAAAGGCTTTACAGAATCTCTCTCTCTTTTTTTTTTAATATATCTTTATTGATTTCAGAGAGAGGAAAAAAGAAGGAAAGAGATAGAAACATCAATGATGAGAGTTATTGGTTGGCTGCCTCCTGCACGCCCCCAACTGGGGATCGAGCCCACAACCCTGGTGTGTGCTCTGACCTGGAATCGAACCCCTATTGCAGGGATCCTAGGTCAAGACTCAACCGCTGAGCCACACCTGGCCAGGCAGGAATCTCTCTTTAAACATTATTAAACACACTAAAAATCTATCTCTAATACCTATCCTCACAAAGTTATAGGGAATCATCTTCTTAGTAATTAATGCTTACAAATTTCTTTTTAACCTCACCCGCTTCCTAACCATTGATCTTTAATCATTTGCCATAGTTAGTGATTTGTGAATTTATAATAGTTCTCAAAACTATCCATTGCTTCTCACTGCTTCTGACTATGAATTACACATTGATTAGTCAGTTTTCCTAAATTATATCACTGATATCAAATTTTACCTGTTTAATAACTCCAAACACTACTGTCAGATAACTTATGTTAAAATACTGCTTTAGCATCCTGAAAGTATCCTAAAAGTAAGATAATAACCTATTACCTGCACAATATAACCCAAATTCAATAATCTGCCTTTTAAGGACCTTCCAAAATCTGGCTCCACCCTTGTTTCAACTTTCACCCTGCTGTGCTATATAAAATCCCCTCTCTAGAAGAGTCACTGACCTCAAATTGTAATTTGTCGTAATAGATTTACCCCTGTTCTAATTCTTACCAGAAGTTTGCTCATTATACCTCTTTGACTCTCTACACTTTCTTTCTTCCTCTAAAATTGACATTAATTTTTTGTCAATACCTAAACTGAGATGCTTATCATTTACTTCCAGTGGTCATTCCATGAAGGTCTGCTTCTTAAATTTAAACAGTTTTAAACTCTTAACATAATTGTTCATAACTGTGTTCCCTTCAGGCATCTTGATGATTGAAAAAAGATATGCTAAGGACACAAAGGTAGGGTCATTGTTTCCATATTAAATTGTCTCTCTCATATGGGTAGGAAACCAGCGCCCCTTTCTCTAGAAAATCTCACCTTTCTTCAGTGTTGACTTCAATATGTCCCTGAAGAATAGGAAGATGATTCTTATTACTTATGTTTTCAGGTGTATAAATCGTGGCTCCTCTATCAAATTAAGGAGCATATTAAAGAATGAGGCTGAACTAAAAGGCACTGAGTCATGTCTTACATCTCTGTAGTCTTCTATCTTCTCCTTGATCTTGAATGTAAGTCTTTACTTTTCTTCATTGTCCAATTCTAATATCATTTTTTTAAAAAAGCAATAACTTGGTCTAATGTTAGATTACATGTTAAAAGGGCAGTGTTTGGGTTTCATCCATATTATAAAATTAAATTGAGCTCTCATACCCTCTAAGCTGAATATTAATTTCCTTTTCATAGGAATAATGGTTAATACCTCTTACCCTGTTCACCTGTGAGTTTGTATTATTTCACAACTCTTGGCTCCCCCCTTTTTTTAATACATTGAGAGGACTACATTTCTTCACTATATTAACTTTATGCTGGACAAAATAACTTGTTTCAGCAAAAGAGATGTGGAAAGATAAAAATATATCAGTTCCAAGTTTCTATTGGCTTTCTTGCCCTCCTGCAATCCATCATAACAAGGGTTTGTGACTACTTCAGAGAGCTACTGCTCTTTACATTTGTCTTTAAAAGACAAAACAAGGAGTGAACTTAAACACAAACCTAGTCAAGCTCAGCTGAGCCAAGAAGAATTCCAGAAAACCTACTGACTCATGAGTAAAAACTAAATATTTGTTTTAAGGTAATGAATTTTGGATTTTTTTATTTATGTAGAATTTGTGCATCAAGATCTAAGACATTCCTTGCAGAGCTATGATCATCAAATAGGTTTTTATACTTAAGTATGATTTACAAATGCTGTGGTATAAAAATATCTTACAGTCCATATGCTGAGCAAATAAAGAAAAGATTATGAAAACAGTGTATAGTTGTACTTTTATGAAATTATGGAATAAGCACAATAAGGCCATGGTGATAGGAAGTAATTGCCTCCGGGGGGCTGTTGAAAGGGTTTGGGTAATAAAATACTGGTACAAGCACTGAGGAACGTTTGGAATAATGGGAAGGTTCTAAAACTTGTTATGGATATTAATGACATAGATACTCGCAGCTGTGAAAACTCAACAAACTTAAAAATTGTGTATCTTACTATACGCTATTTATAACTCAATGAAATAAAAAATTAAAAAAACGTTAAATATTGCTGACTCACCCCTGAGCTTGACTCAGATCCAAGCACAAACTCAATGTTTTCACTTGACACTAACAGGCAACTCCCTCTCAGTGTACACAAAACCAAACTCCTAATTGCTCCCACCCCTTAAGAAAGTTGTCCTTGCAACCTTATGCCTCATTCAGTAGATTACAGCTCCATTTTCTTAGTTCTTCCGGCTGAAATGTTGAGAAATGAGTCTTGATTCTTATCTCTCATGTACTGCATCCAACCCATTGAGCACTTCTCACTGCTTCCTCTGCAGGCCATTGGGTCCAAGTCACAGTCAGCTTTCCCTTACCATTGATAAGGCTCCCAACTTCTGTTTTTGACTCTCTGCTGTTTTCTAATTAATGCAGTAGCAGAGTTCTCTCTTCTAAAGTATGTGAAAGCATGCATTGTTTTGTGCTCAAAACCATTCAATGGCATTTATCTAAATAAAATGGAGGGGAAAAGGAGGTTTTTACCCTATACAGTAGTCCCTCGGGTTTCAAAGGTAACCCGTTCTGGAGGCCGTCCGAGCTCTGAAACGTTTGAAAACCGAGGGATCCACAGCCGACAGCTGGGCCTCAGGATCTTGCCCTCAGTGGAAGCCGGGTGGCAGGTTCCACTTCCAAGGCGTGTTCCAAAACCGAAGCTATTCCTTCTGGGTTTATGGTGCTCGTCAACCGAAATGTTCATCAACGGACACGCTCAAAAACCAAGGTACCGCTGTACTTTCAAAATCCTGCACAAAATGTACCTTTACTTCCCTGACCTCATCTCCTCTTTACTTAGTTCAAATCACATTTATTTCCTTGCCTTTTCTGAATATAAAATAAAGCGGTCACTTCCAGGACCTTGCATGAATACTCTTTCCTCAAATAGCTGGAGTGCACATATTAGGTTCTCAATCACTATTTGCTAAAATGAATCACTACTTGATGAATGAATGAAAATGCCTTTTGCATCCTATTGTTTTCCATTTAGTTTCATCCATAAGCATCATCATCCCCCAGGAATTACTCTGGCACAAACACCGGCTCTGCAAGCACTTGCTGCTTGTTCAACCTAATTAGCATTACTTACAAAGGAAATGTAGAGCAGCCCAGTGCAAGTGTAAAGAAAGCATTAATCAACCTGAGTGCAAAGCTTAAAAGCAAGATAGTAACAGAACCTATTTCCTACTTCTTTAATTATTCTGGCAGCCACAAACAAAGCAGAATGAGACAGGATGGAGGCACTAAGGAGAACGCTGCCATGATTCTGTCCCAAGGAAGTCGTTCTTTCTCCCATTTTCTTCCAGGTTTCTGGCACTTCACTCCTATCCAATTTCTCCATCCCTCTATGCATCTAAATAAATAGTTCTAAATCTTTACAAAGTGAACTTAATCACTCTAGAGGGGGAACATGCCCGCATTTTAAAATTTAAAAGCCTGGCTTATGTCAGTTAAATGAAAACAAAATCTTTTTCAGCACTTGAACACAGAGAGAAGGGAGCAACCATGAGCCAAAAACAATAACATAATGATAACCCAGGCATCTGAACACATGTTAAGACCATTTTCCCCCTTTAACTTTATACCCTCTGGTTCTCCCACTCATTAATTCACTTAATAATAACAGTAAAGTGTAATTTTCAAAAATGATAAATTTATGATTTACACACAAATATAAAATGAACACTTGTCAAAGATTTTAGTCAACTCATTAATTAATGAGTGAGCCAATAGTCATTCAAATCAGTTCAAATGAGAGTTTAATTACAGAGATTTATATTCTCTACAGGACAAAATTGATTTGCATCATCATGAAAAAGAATTATTTGCATTGCCATCAACATTACTGTTTTCAATGTTAACATCTATCTCCAGAGTTGTTCAATCAGTGGTCTAAGATATAGTTACTTGCCCCTATGGAATCCCATATTCACCAGTGAGTTTGCTAAATAATGCACGCATGTTACTCAAAAGACACCAGAATTTTATTTTGCCCATTTCCAAGTCATTGGCATTTTTTCCGGACATTAAAAAAAGTAATTGCCTTACTGAACTATAACAACTTTTTAAAACAAGTTATACTGAAAAGTCTCCTGAACAGTGACATAGTTTGGATATCTTTATTATATCAAAAAAACAGTAGGTACATGTTTTCCTACCATTGATGCGTGACTTAAAAATGTGCTCTCCAGAGCACTGATTAAAAAACAAACAAACAAAAAAAACCAATTGCATCTCTATTGCTGCAGTGAAACTATCATTTGTCATCAGTGTGTGACTGGAAAAAATGGTGAGAAAGCAACAAGAGAAAGGCTATAGCAATGCTTTGTTTACATTTATTGTTTTCCATTTTTCATTTTCATGTGTCTGTATTCTGAGTACTCCTGCTGGCAAGAGAAAGGTTCTTTTCCGTTTGGCAGAAGTGAACTCTTTGAACAATGTCACATACATTGTATAATACTGCTCTCACAGTGACACTAAGACACATAAACATAAATATCTCCATTCTTAAGAGAGTGCTCTTTCAATATTTTACACACAGGTTGCCACTAAGTATTTGGATTTTATGGTTCTTTATGCTCTCAAATCAAGAAATGTTTAGAATTTTTCTTGTACTTTAAAGGTCTTCTCACCCCAGTGGCTTAAAGAATTACTTCATTTAAGATAGATAGATGATAGGTAGAATAAAAATGTTAATCATTTCAAAAATTTGAAATTGGTTGGCCTATAACAACACCACCACAGCCAACATCAACAAAGTGGCATGAGATTTATATTAACGGCATAGCAAATAATAATGATTTGTAAAACCAATATTTGATAGGCAGTAAAAAATTATCTAGAACTAATATGTAAAACTGGATAAGCACACACTTATATTTCTGTTTTATCCTAGATTCAGCCACCCTCTTTCTACGTTCTACTCTCTTAGGGATAAATTCACTCCTTACATTGCTCTATGGAAAATTTCCTTTACATAACATGTATCTCAATGAATTTTTTCCTATTTCAATTGGGTATAATGAAAATGATATATTATGGTTTGTATAAAACTACAACCAAATCATCTGTACTAGAATCAAAATCCAGTTCTTTTTAATGCCAACATCAGTTTTATTTTTTATGAACCTAACATTTTACTGATTTTATTTGGCTTTCAGTTTTTCAATTGTGTGTTTGTGTTTAGTAGTCTTATGACAAAATTATTTCAATTTAATCTTGACAGATATTTCTGTATGACTAAATAAATATTGAATGCATCATTTATTATTTCTTGATATGCCAACAATCTATGATAATAAATATTTAAATATAAGAAGGCATATTTAAAATATTTTTTATGATTACAAACACCCATTCCCATGTAAGTAAAAACAGATGTCCACAGAAAGATGAGACACCTCAACTGTGAATGTCAGTAACTGTAAAATCTATACTATATTCATAGTATTCCATATAAAAATAAAACATATATGTGATTAAAACCTAAAGTCATATGAAAACAAAAAATAAAATTAAAATTTCCTATTGTAACATTTAACCTGATAAAGTTCCCATTCCTCCCAGTACCTAATGTTGTGAAAATAATTAATCATTGATGTAAGAGACAGAGAAGGCAAAACAGTTAAAAAGAATGAAAACAATGAAGGCTTTTCAAGGACTTGTCTTTATATATTGCTTACCTTTAAAGGAATCAAAACCCAACATTTTTTGAGGGAATAGAGAACTAACATCAGTTTACCAAGATATCATGATCTGAAAGCAATGATTAAAAATATTTTGGTGTGTTTGCTAGTTTTACAAATGGCATTTTTTTAACTGACTAACCATAATATAGAAATTTGCCCCATTAATGTATTATTCTTTATTTAAATGCTTATAGTAGTAAAACAGTAAAAAAACTTTTTTTTAAATTTGTTCTACTGGCTGAGACATTTGGCTGACTTGGAGAGTAGCAATTCCATTACCTGCAAGCTGTGAGGCATTGTCTTTCAAACTTAAGTAGTATCCAAATATCCAAGTGAAATGTAATGCAATGATTTTACTGGACTCTGTGTCAATGTATATTGTACATATTTTTATGCTATTTGAATTAATAAACATAACAATAGATACAATGAACTTATGAGTATGTTTTAACAACAAAACAAATTACAAACTAAATACAAATGATTTTGAAAAACCAATTATATTCAATAACGTATTAATAACATTATTTAATGTGATAGATATTTAATGTCACAGACTTATTTCCTGGGACTAATTTTCCAACTAATAATTTGAAGTTTAAAAATAACATTAGACAAGTCCACCCAAACTTACTCTGACCATTTTATAAAACCAGATAATGGAGTCTGCCTCTTCACTTCTCAGGAAGGAATTGACTTTGCGTTGTGTCGCAGACCTTGTCAATCACACCTTCTCCATTAATCCTTATTTTTTGTTCTTGAGTTCTATTCCTTTAGATACTCAACCTACAAGACATTTATGGAGAGATGTTACTATCTAACCCAATTGCAACATTTCACATCTTTTATTTTGTCATACCTTAGGGGATCATAAAGTTTCTTAATCTGTTTCATCATTTAGATTTATTACAATATGAATTACAACTTTTTTTTAATTTAAAGACTTAGTAAAAGGTTTTATTGCTTGCTTATCAAACCCAAGCTCTTTATCCAAAACCTATGAACACAGGGTTTCCGTGTATGTTTTTATCTTTGCCATTAGCCCTCTTGTTCCTTCTCAGTTTCTTCTCTCTTTTTTACCACCACCTAACTAGGACCATCTTTTTTCCTTTCCCTGCCAATCCTTGTTCTCACCTATGAAAACCTGGCTTAGAACTCTTCAAGAACTACCTCTTGCTTATCAACTTCTGCCTGACTCTATTCTCTCCTAAGCTCTTGTTCTCTCAGCACTTATGGAATCAGTTTGTATTATATCAGTTTGCACTTGTTCCTTGTGTTGCTCTGTGAAAGTGTTCCTCGGCTGTTCATGTGTATGTATGCTGTCTCTTAAACTAGATTGTAAGCTCCTTGGGAGGAGGGACCATGTCTTCTATTTTTCTTTTTTTTTTTTATACCCCGGACTGTGCCCAGTACAGTGCTCTGCACATAGTAAGTGCTTAATGAATGTTGTTTACTTACCAAATATCAATCAATCATCAATCAATCAATCAATAAAATTAGTAGCATTGAGTTCATGTCAGATTGTATTCTGATTCTTAATTTTGACTCTAGTAAAATTAAGCAAAAAAATCCTATTAAAATAACTTGATAAAGTTTCCATTCCTATACTGTGCAAAATATTGTTAATAATTTGAAACCATAGTTGCTACATCAGGATAATTCCAGCTTACATTTAGCCAAAACTCTTCCTGTGAGCAACTTCTAATGGCTAATTTTAACAAGATATCTCTAAAAACTGTCTCACTCACCTGAAGCATAATTTAGTTTTATGGCTTTACCGAAATATACATTAAGTGGATATCTAATCTATGTTAATAGAATCAGGGACATAACATTTATTCATTTTATATTGACCAAAATGCTTATTGCCAATAAATTTTCACAAGTTGGTATTAAAGAAATATAATACAGATACTACTTTTGTTAACAATGTAAATATAGTACTGATGATCATAGAATAATTTCCTTCAAATTTCTTGTACCTATATATGTTCAAAATACATTTCTCCAAAAATATGGTGCTTTGGCATATTGAACACTTTAAGCTGAAAGAATTTGAGAAACAGCGGGTAAGTGCTCTCTAAAATGCCCCTTCTCCCCTGAAGTAAGTTACAGGACCCTCCTATGAGAGATGTTCTCCTCATAGCCAAAGGCAAAAGCATCCTTACCCTCAATGACGAGGCACGCTGAGAGGAGTGTGAATGAGCAGGCCTTGATAAGCTCTCCCTAGTTGACTACCTTTGGCTCATACCTCTTGTCCTATCATGTTTTTCCATGACTTTCCACTTTTCATCAAACTTGGTATAAAAATATTCAAACTTAACTTTTTTTCTAGACTTCATTTCCTTATGAAAACTCCCATGTCACAAAGAATTTATATTAATTAATAAAAGCCTTTTTCTTACTGATCTGTTTTGGCCACTTTAATTGTCAAGCTCATCCAGGGATCCTGAGTGTAAAAGAAAACTTCTTCCTCCTCTATATTCCCCTTCTCTTAGATATGATATTAATTTTTTTCACTATTTTTCTCAATTTGAATTATTGAACTAACTATAGTTGCATAGAGGGTCTTTGGCCCTATACATGCTGAAAATGATGGTAATTATCAGAGTAATTCATGGAGATTAATATTTATTCAAATAATTATATTTTATAAGCATATAAAATATATGTATTACTGGTCATCATTAGAATACAAATGAAAAGTTTTATAAATTATTGTAGAGAACTAAATAACCTCAGAAAATATGTTTAAATATCCCCAGTTGCCCAAACTATCCAGTTAAAGAACAACTCTTACGAGGTGATATAACACAGAGATAGATGAGTCTCATATGAGTTATCATTTTGAATTGTTGACAACTGATGAACAGGTGAAGAGCACAAGACACCAACTAAAAAGTAAGATTAGTTTGAATTTAGGGTGGGGAACAATGTGTGTTGCAGAAGAACCTCTGGGAAGTTAAGAGGAAACATTAAAATTTAAAGTGTGTAGATGATAGTAGACCATTAATTTTCAACCGGTGTTCTTGGCAAGCACACTGGTGTGCCACAAGAATTTTAAAACATAAAATACCTGACTAGTCAGTCATGGGTACTGACCTCTTTTCCCTTAGATTGTCAAATAAAATAAAATAAAATAAAATGACTACAGCCAACAAAACAATAGCCATCTGCTGTGAGTGAATAAAAATTAAACTTTTTGTTGTTGTTAGTTGGGCAAAAAATATAATGTCTCTTTTGGTGTGCCACAGAATTTTAATGATTAACTTATGTGTGCCATGAGATGAAAAAGGTTGAAAGTCACTGCAGTAGACCAAGAAAGAAAAAAAAAAGAAGTAACCAATTGCTAATTACTTGAACATGATCCTAAGGAAAAGGAAGAACATAAGTATTATTTTGGAGCTAATTTCTTTTCTAAATGGAGTTATATTTTAATTTAAAGAATCCGCAACTCTCAGCTTTTGCTTTCTTTCTGGTAGAATCAAATCTACTTATTCTCTGCATGCCTATAACAATACTTTATAATGATGAAAATCAGCTGAATTATGTAGATTTAATTAAGTATAAACATAATTAAGTGGAAAAAAGGATCTCTGAAATAGCTTTTAACATCTCAGTTAAAAAGGAAGACAGTATTCGGGTCACTGTTTTCTGACTGGAGTTATATTAAGAAACCATCGAGCTTCAAAAGTTATTTGACCATCTGTCTTCCCTTAATCAGGTTCTTACAGGATAGGTTGTTGGCATGGGTCATAGAAAATAAGTATATAAGGGAGTGTTTCAGAAAAAGGAAGAAAATAGTCCTTAATTACAAAAAGCAGATGTAATTTTAAGGTCCTGGGTCACTTGTTTGCAAAGGTTATAAATTTAAGAAATGAATACACTTTTCCTCTTTGTGAAACATTTTCTTTTCTTTTTTAAATTCCAGGCTTTCATTTACATTATAATTTTAAAATAATAAATGAAAATTTTCTACACATAGTTTCTCATAAGTTTGGAAGGAACAATTGGGATCACAAGATTGGTTGTATCTCCCCTAACCTCTGGAAATGAAACTTCTCTCTTACATTTCACTCAAGAGTTCACATTCTTCTGGGCTCAGACAACTCATCTTTTCCAAACCTCTGAATACAAATGAAGCGGTTCTTACTGGGGAACTCTGAGTGGTTGCTAATTGACACTTGATCATCTCTTGGCCCTACTAATGAGTACATCCCGTGTTGTTCTTCCACAAATTATGCAGACAAATGTCTGCAACTCAGCTGATATTACCTCTCAAAAACCTGGACAAACACTAGACTCAAGTTTATGTAAAAGTCTCGCGACCAGCTAAAGAGTTGGAATTACAATATAAATTAGTACTGTCTTTCATAAAATCCTAACTTTCATAAAGTTAGAATCCATTAACATTTATAAAATCCATCTATTGGCGATATAATTTTTACCCCTTAAAAATCATCCTACATCTTACTGTTGAAATGTTTTCCAAACAGTGGGTGAGCTTAGTGAACATATGAAGTGGGCATTGACTCTGGGATAACCACGAAGTTCAGTTTAAGGACAATACCTTCTGCTTCCCACTCCCTTGCTTTAGAGCATCATCTCCCAGAGGGAGCTATTATTAACTATTTCTGGTTTTAATGCTTTTAATGATTACTTTTATAATTATATAATTGCAAATTCTAAATTAAACAGTATAATTTAATTCGTCACATATTAAAAGCCTCCTGTGCTTGCTTGTAAGAAAGCTGAAGGTTTCGGGCTCATTTCTTGCAGTTCTCCTCTCTCCACAGTTATGTTCAGGAGGCAAGTGATAAACAGCAATGGCCCTGTGTGTAAGTTCTAGATTCAGAATGGTTAGGTTGTACTCTCCTTTCTGACATTTATTAACTTTGGGACTTTGCACAGCACAATATACAGAAAGTTTATATTCTCTATAGTAGTCATAACATATATAGTACTTACTGTAAATGGTTATTATCAAGATTAAGTAAATACATCTCAAGCGCATAAGACAGTGCTTGACAGATAATAAGCACTCATAAGTGTTAGTTATTATTTTTGTACTACTCCCATTTCTTTTTCTCTACAAAGTCAACACACACACACACACACAAATATTTTACTTAGAGATGTTTTAAAAATAACGAATTCTAATGGTTATAGCACAGCCACTTTTCATAGCTTCTGCTGCTAAGACCCTGCCTGGTCCAAGCCACCATTCTCTCTCCCATGGATCGTTGCAAAATGCCTTCTGATCTGCTAATAACTCTTAGTATTGTTCTCTCCATTTTCATCAAAAACCGGGGTTTTTGAGGTTTTTTTTAATGTAAAAGCTCAACAATTTCCAATGAAATTTCATTTTACTTAAAAAAGAATATCCCACCACTTACATTTACATTAAATGCTCAATGAAATCCAGGCACTTTCCATAACCTCTCCAATCTCTTTTTATACTGTCTCTCATATCATCTTCACTCAATTTAATCATTATAGCATAATTCATATTTCTGGAGCACACCAGGCAAGCTTAAAACTCAAGGATTTCCTCTTGCTATTTTCTCTGCCTGAAACACATTTGCTACAGAGGCACATATGACTCACACTTTTGCTCCTAAAAGTCTTTTCTTTTTTTCTTTTAAATGCCAACTTCCTAGTGAGTAATTTCTTTACCTTTTTATTTTAAAATTTTATAAACAACAAAATCAATATGCTTCTAACCACAATAACTATGAAAAATGAGAAAGGCCACCTATTACTAATATCAAAATTGAAATATGAGACATCACTTCAAATCCAAAGGACAGAAAAGGGATAATCAAAGATTATTATGAACAGTCCTATGCATCAAATTTGATAATATGGATAAAAATCAAACAATTTCTTGAAAAACACATCTGCCAAAACACATAAGAGGAATTAAACAATCTGAAGAGGCCTATATCAAGTTGAATTAATGAATAGTCTTCCAAAATGGAAAGCAACACAATCAGATGAGTTCACAAGTGAGTTGCACCAATAATTTAAGGAAGAAACTATGCCAATTTTCTACAACCTCTTTGAGAAGATAGAAGCTGAAGGAATACTTACAAAGTCATTCTATGAGGGAGTATTACCTTCATTTCAAAATGAGACAATGATAGTACAAGCAAAGAAACCTGTAGTCCAATATCCCTCAAGAATATAGATATAATATTCTCAACAAAATATTTAAAAATCAAATACAGCAATGTATGAATAAATAATTATACATAATGGCCAAGTTGGAATTATTCAAGGTATGCACGGTTGGTT
Organism: Miniopterus natalensis; assembly: GCF_054644295.1. Lineage (NCBI taxonomy): Eukaryota > Metazoa > Chordata > Mammalia > Chiroptera > Miniopteridae > Miniopterus > Miniopterus natalensis. The sequence continues at coordinate 30,581,832 of NC_142086.1, forward strand.
CATATTTTGAAAAGCAAGTAATATAATCCATCATATCAAAAAGGAACAAAACAAAACAGTATTACATCAATAGATGCAGAAAAAGTATTTAACAAAAATCAACACTCATGTTAAAAACCCTCAGTAAACTAGAACTGGAGGGAACTTCCTCAATTTGATAGGGGATATCTATTTTTATCCCTACAACTAATATCATATTAATAATGAGAAACTTGAAGCTTTCCCACAGAGATCTGGAATAAGGCAAGGATGTCACCACTTACCACTGCTTTTCAACATCATAATGAAAGTCTTGGGTACTATAATAAGGAAATTATATGAAAAGCAGTTAGAATAAAGAAAAAAACTGCCTTTGTTCTCAGATGACATGATGGTCTGTGTTTAAAATCTGGGAGAATACAAGAAAATCCCTTCAGAAAGTAATGAGCAATTATAGGAAGGTTACATGATACCAGGTCAATATATAAAAGCCAATCATTTTCCTACATATCAGTAATAAACAAGTAAAACAAAATTAAAAATACAATTCATTTACACCGGCACCTTCAAAAATGAAATACTTTACATTATTTCATTACGTATAAAGCTAACAAACTATGTTCAAGATCAATATGAGGAAAACTACAAACTCTTATGAAAGAAATCAAAGAATTAAACAGAGAAGTCTTCAATGCTAATGGATAGGAAGACTTAACATTGTCAAAATGTCATTTTTCCCACCTTGATCTATAGATTCAATACAATCAAAATCAAAATCCCAGCAAGTTACTCTGTGGATACTGACAATTTCATTCTAAAGTTTACATGCAGAGATAAAAGACCCAGAATAGCCAATACAATATTGAAGAAGAAAAATGAAGTCAGATGCCTGATACTAACAGATTTCAAGATTATAAAGCTACAGTAATCAAGGCACCATGGTATTGACAATAGAATAGACAGAGATCAAAGGGAAAAAATAGAAGGACCAGAAATAGACACATATAAGAGCAGTCAACTGATCTTTAACAATGGAGCAAAGGCAATGCAATAGAACAAAGACAGTCTTTTCAACAAATGGTGTTGTAATAACTGTACATCCACATTAAAAAAAAAAAAAAAAAACTTAGACAAAGACATTACACCCTTCACAAAAATTAACTCAAAATGAATCAAAGACCTTAATGTAAAATGCAAAATTATAAAACTCCTGAAAGGTAACATAAGGAAAAGTCTAGAAGGCATTAGGTTTGTTGATGACTTTTTAGATACAACACCAAAAGCACAATCCATGAGAGAAATAACTGATAAGTTGGACTTCATTAAAATTAAAATTGTTGGTCTGCAAAAGATACTGTCAATGGAATTGAAGGATAAGCCACAGGCTGTGAGAAAATGTTTTCAAAATACACATCTGATAAATGATTGTTATTCAAAATATGTAAGTAACTCAAAATCAACGATAGAAAAGCAAACAGTCTTATTAAAATGTGAGCAAAGACCTTGACACGATTTACTCATGGCAAATAAGGTTAGAAAAAAACACTCCATATTATTTGTCATTGTAGAAATGTAAATTAAAACAACAAGATGCCACTACACACTTATTAACACTACCTAGTTACGCCAAAATCCAGAACATTGGCAATACCAAATGGTGTAGAGGATGTGGAATAATAAAACTCTCATTCATTTCTGGTGGGAATACAAAATAGTACAGCCACTTTTGAGAACAGTTTGGTAGTTTTTTACAAAGCTAAACTTCTTCATCATATTATCCATATTTGGTATTTGCCCAAATGAAGTGAAATCTTATGTTCACACACTAACCTGCACACTGATGTTTACAGCAGCTTTACTCATAATCATCCAACTTGGCAGTAACCAATATGTCTTTAGTAGATGAATGAATAAATAAGCTGTGTTATATCCAGACAGTGGAGTATTATTTAGTGCTCAAAAGATATGACCTATCAAACCATGAAAAGACATGGAAAAAATTAAATGCATATTACTAAGTGAAAGAAGGCCATCTGAAAAATGTGTATACTGTATAATTCCAATTATATGATAGTCCAGAAAAGGCGAAAGTACATAGACAGTAAAAAGATCAGTGGTTGCCAAGAATTAAAAGGGAAGAAGAGACAAATAGGCAAAGCAGAGAGAGTTTTTAGGCCAGTGAAATACTCTTGTATGATACTACAGTGGTGGATAGCTGTGGTCATACATTTGTCCAAATCCATATAATGTGTCATACCAAGAGTGAACCCTAATGTAAACTGGACTTTAGTGATAATAATGTGTCTGTTTAGCTTCATCAATTGTAACAAATGTACAATTTGTTACAACTTTTGTACAACTAATTTGTTAAACTAATGTACAATTAGTTTTTAACTTTGGTGGGGGATATTGATAAGAAAAGGTACACGTGTTTGAGGGCAGAGGATATGTTAAAAATCTCTGTGCCTTCTCTCTTTCTCAACCTTTTCCAATAAAACCATACCAAAGAATATAGACAAATACATTAAAGATAAGCAGAGCTTGTTTTGGGAAAGTGTGAAGAAACTATAATTTAACTTACCCTTGTCACACCTCAGCTACTGCCATCCAAGCAATTCTTAAAATAATCTTGTGTTATCTAGTTCTTCCCAGAAATAGAAAGCATCTAGGAACAACAAACTTAAGCAACGGTTATGCTTAAGTAAGGACAATGTGCTATCACTTCTGACATACAAGCCTTCATAGTTCTAATTATTTGTATAAGGCCTACTAAAAGTTAATATCTGATTTTATACTTTTCACTTCTCTAAAAATGTAGGTGCTCAGTTATCAATGGATAATATCACAACTTTCTATAACATTTCAAAGATGCAAATAACAGAAAAATTAAGGTAGGGGAGAATGAGATCCCAATTGTGTGTCTGCGTGTGTGTGTGTATGTGTAATTCTGAGAGGAATGCAAACATTTTGAAGAGAATTGGAAGGGAAGTCAAATTAAAAAAAAGTATGTACAATGGCTGAGGAGCTTTGTCTTCAGCAGCTTTTAATCAGAGCATACTCTACACACTTTGGATTCAATATTGAAAGTAAATAATATACCTAATGCATTGATGTCATAAGAGATATTGGTGTAGATATCAAGTATAGATAGCTATACTTGACTGATTATATTTCCTACCCTATCACATTTTTATTGACATAAAAAAGGTTATTTAGGGAAAAAAATCAGCATGTATAGATAATATCTTGGGGTATCTGCTGTGAAGCATTTAATAGTTTTATTGCCTCCAATTTTTAGTACATGAGTTAAGGGTCACACCACACTGAGGCCAGCAAGAATGTAGAATTTTTTGAATTAGGTAAATGAATTTGGTTGTTTAATATATTTATATTTGAATTACATGGATTCTTTGTATTTTATTTGTGTGGCAAACACACACATATATTCTTAAATATATATATATATATACACATATATATGAATAAATGATTGATTTTTTTTTTTTTTTTTTTTTTTTTTTAAGAAAGAGGAAGGGAGAGGGAGAGAGAGAGAGAAAACATGGATGTGAGATTGAAACATTGATCGGCTGCCTCCTGCAAGCCCCCTACCAAGGATCGAGCTTTCAACCCCGGCATGTGCCCTGACCAGGAATCTAATTGGCGACCTTTTGGTGCACAGGATAACAAATTGAGCCATGCTGGCCAGGGCAAAATATTTTTTCTCTATTTTATTTTTGTATTAACCGTAATTGTGAAATACATGTTGTACTCATGAAAAAGGAAAAACTCTGGGAGAAAAAAAAACAGAAATCCATAATCCTATATTTTATTCAATTAAGCATTGTCTATTTACCATAGTTAGCAAGAATTTAAATTTTTAGAAGGAGAAAAAGTCATTTCCAGGTAGTCTTTGTTCAAATTTTAATGATTATGTCATTCTAAGTCCATTAAATACACCATGGAATAATTAATTGCCTATAAAATATCAGTGTGGAATTGCAGGTTGTACTTAATTGTGTGAAAAAAATTCAGACACAAGACACTTTTTAATAAAGTAGTTTTCTGAAAATGACCTATCACATTAATATGAAGACTAGAGTTAGCAATTGTTGGTAATATTTCTAATAATTTACTTTTTATTAGAATTTAATTCACATCAATATTCTAGTAGTATGAAAAGACACCTATTGAGAAAAAAATACTTTCCAACCCACTAATGTGACTCTGTTTTCACCTGACCATAAAGGTTCTACATCAAAAGGAAGGAGAGAAAATGAGGCACCAAGAGGCAATTTATCAGACTCTGAATTTTGAGAACTGGAACTAGCAAGAAAGCTTGAGGACTGGTTCTGAGCATGGTCTTGGGCAATATAGCTGAACTTTTTATGCATTACTTCGACAGTGAAATGATCATGATAGTTTTCAACTGAAAACACATATGGTGAAGATTTAAAGAGATAATGTTTATATTAGAACATTCGCTGGGCATTATAAAAATTCAATAAATGTAAGTTACTGACACTCACTGCACATACAGCTTTCCCAACTCTCTTTGAAGTCTATTACCCTCATTTTCCCCAGACAAAAGACAAAAGGCGCAGATCAGAGCCCTGCTTCTCAGACGAGTGTGGGTAACTCAGTGAGCAGGTTCTGACGGTGGGGAGGTTTGAGTTTCTTCCAGTTCCCCGGCGATGCTGAGGCTTCTGGTGCCGAGACCACACTGTGAGGAGCAGGGTATTCAAACTTCTGATCTAAAAGTGCAGCAGTCACAGGAAGCCCCCCAGATCACAGGCAAACACCTCCACCTCCTCCAGAATCATCCTGAAGGATGCTTAGAGATTATGGGAGGTGTAAAGAGTTGCAGGAAGCAAAGCTCACCTGTGCTTTCTCCATTGGGCTCCACTTGAGACCCTTTAGGATGCTGTGGCGATGACAGCAGGCCAAGAGCTGCCCCCTAAGGGAGGTGGCGGCGTGTCGCTTGGCACAGACTGTCCACTGCATTTCCTCCCTGCTGTGTAGACATGCCAAAATAAAGAAAATGCAATCCACTCTGAACTGACTCACTGAAGCCTGGCTTACTTATAAAAATGTTCTAAAATGTGTTTTAGCATTTCAAAGCACTTCTTTACAAAAACATTTGATAAAAAAGAAAATCATAGCTATATCCAGGAGCTGTCAATTGTTTTATCACAGACAAGTCATCCTACATAGAACAACGAAACACATGTCCTAGCATATAAATTTAATTATGTTTATTTACTTTGCATGTGAATAGACACGTTCCATTCCTGGTGGGGGGAAAAATTTAAAACTTTCCCTTTCAAGGGAAGAAGTTTCAACAACATTTTATTCAAAATGTTATTTTTAAAAAATATTCCTTCCTTTGGTGTTTGTATAATCTTACTTGTAGAACCCTGGGGTTAGATGCAGCCTAAGGAATTTAGCCTCCCATTCACCTTTCTCCAAAAAGCTGCACAAATACATCAAGAGCAAAGCATCAAAAATCTCAGGGTTTAGGTAGCTGATTCTCTTTCATCCACTATGTTCAGAGTATTCCTTTTCATTGACAACTACAGAAGAAAAACAGAGGAAGCAACTGCAGCAAATCTCCCCCGAAAGCAAACATTCCATAAGCTTCCATGGTCAACCTGAGAACTCTCCCTTTCCGCTGCAGAGAGCTCCCCACTGCAACTAGTCCCACTTCCATCTAAGCTTTATGTCCCCTGATAAACTATTAAGAGACAACACAATGTCTAACAAGTAACATTTGTTGAATGAGTAAATGTTGGTTCAAGAATGAAATAATCAATACATCTTAGGGAAGACCAGTAACATTTGGAATAAGATAAAATTTACATACATTTATTTAGAGGAAATTTTTACGCCGAAGGGAAATAATTTATTTATAATTCACACTTGATGGTTTTAGAGTTATAAAATGTATTTCCTGAATGAGAGCCACTTAAACATTTGTTATAGCTTACTGATACCTTCTCACAGTCTTATATTTGCAATTTTTCTTCATTGTATGGCCCAGTTTGAAGATACAGCTCTCTGCAAACCCCCTAACTTTCTATGGGCTTGTGCAAAGTTCAGGAATTTCTTACTATCCCTGATTTGAGGCATTTTTAATTTTATCTTTTCCTGTGTTACCTAGGTACTTTATACTTATAATTATGCAGAATTTTTAGACTAAATGGAACCTTTTACCTTGAGCTTTATATAAATGTTCTAGTTTTATTGTGCTTGATTTTCAAACCAATGAAAAGTTTGTTTTCTTATGATTTCTAAAGATTTTATTATGTTTTAAAAATTTATTGAATTAATTGGGGTGACACTGATTAATTAAATTATATGGGTTTCAGGTGTACAATTCTATAACACATTATCTGTACATTACATTGTGTGTTCACCACTCCAACCAAGTCAAGTCTCCTTCCATCACCATTTACCCCCCTCCACCCCCTTCTACCTCCTCTCACCCCTCCTGTCCCTCCGGTAATCACCACACTGCTGTCTGCGTCTCCGAGGGGTTTTATCTTTGCTTACTCCCTTCGCCTTTTTCACCCAGATCCCCCATCCCAACCACCCTCCCCTCCTTTGACAGCTGCCATACTCTTCTGCAAAGAGGACATATGGATGGTCAATAGACACATGAAAAGTTTGTTACTATTGCATTTGTAATGGAACTAATGGATTTACCCTACAAGTTTTATCAGTACACATTATGAGCATAAATTTTATTATTTCATTCAAACCAATTATAGAAATTTTGAACTTTTAAGTACAGGATCAGATAACCCTATATCTAAAATGTATTCTAATAAAGTTTCTGCATTCTATCATAGTATATAATTGCATATAAAAATTTGAAAGTACCAAATGTAGTCATAAGACTAGGAGAACACTAAAAATACTGGACTGTCATTTACTAAAAGTTTTCACAAAAGAAAACTCTACATTGTTGTAGTGCTGATTGATGGACATGTAAGCTATATCTCCACTGACAAATTATGAAGAGACAATGTTGTGCCTAGAAGCTAATATTTGTTGAATGAATAAATATTGGTTGTAATGAATCATGCACACATTCAATGTAGATGCACCTTGTGTTCAAGTGCAAGATAGCTGGCAGGTCAAAACTGCACTCCCTGACTTTAAAACTGAGAAATGTGTGCTTTACAAGCTGCCATATCCATAAGTGTATCTCCTTTAGTGTTATGGTATAACCAGCTGTAATAAATGGTTAGACAAAATGCTTAACACAGGTCCAATGATAAGCTATATAAGATTAATAATCCTGTATTAATCATTATCATGATCATCACCATCGTGATCAGGACTGTGATGGTTATGAGTTAGTCATTTAGTTATGACAGTAATCTTTCATCTTAATTCATAATGGTGTAACTCTCTGTTCTATAAAAGACAAGGAGAAGCTGACCTCCATTTTCTCTTCTATCAGAGACTTTCTAACGACATGCATTGCAGAGACATAATTGTAAGAGAATAATTTAATGTTTGACAGGTTCCGCAACAAATTTCCTGAATTTCTAGACTTAATTTTTCTCCACATTGTCTTATCATAAAAATTTCTTTATTTTTATTCCACAACTAATGCAGAACTTCAGTGTTCACATTGTTAATACTGTACTTCCTTCAAAAAGGGGACCAGTTTGCAACATACTTATAATTTTAAAGTTGGCATCTGTTGTTGTGATGCTATATCTATACTGTTTGATATGTAAAATAGAAAGAAGAAATAAGTGAAATGTTAAAAATATCAATATCCAGTATTAAATATTTATGCTGATTTTCAACAATTGCAACCTTTATGCTGGTCATTCTTTTCTCCATATCTCCTAGTCAGTGGATTGCTTTGCTTTTTTTTTTCCATTGTAACCTCAGTTACCAATTACTTATTTACTGCTATTGCTTCATTTTATTTTTACTTGTATAAACTTAGTCTTATTTATCATATTCAAGCTTCTCATGTTCCTAGTCCATCCTATGCATAACTTATTGAACAAACTCAGACATTTTAAACCAGAAACATATACAGTGATAGAAACATTAATGTTATTTTATATTTACTATAAAATAGAAGTGAGGATGAGTAAACTCTGTGATATTTTTAACCCAGAAGGGGAAAATCACAAATTATATTTCATTTTTTATAAATAAAGAAAATAAGATGAAATATGTGTTATAAAAAACAACAATCTTCAAATTTAAGGACCTTAATGCTGACTGAAATCCAATCATTACAGAACATAAAAGCCTAAGATTTAATATATATTTACTTTATATAAAACTAATATCTGAGAAAAAATTTAAATTCATCTGGAAGAATATATGGGTGACAATAGTTCATAAATTATTTTTAAAATGTGAAAGACAGAGCCTTTCCACCAGAAATTAAAATACAGTACAGTTAAAATGATTAAAATAATGAGGACTGAAATGAGAGTATTGTCATAAGTGATGTGATATAATTCATAGTCTAGAAATAGAATCTATAAATGTTTAATATAATGAAGACCATACCATAATTGATGAAGGAAAAGCTTTTAATAAAGGTGATGGGACAAAAGATTTTATAGAAAAAAATTAAAGTTAGATATAATACATCATGCACCAAAACCAGTTATATCTGAGTCAAAATATAAATTTAAAAACGTTGGGTAAATAAAACACAACTTACTATCAAATAATATTTATTAAACATTTTTAGAAGCCTGTCTAAAAAGAGTATTATTGCACATCAGATAGCAAAAAAAAAAGTTACAAACAGTAATGTAATCAAAACTATTTTACTTAACCCACAGCTTGGAAAACAACCATTGAAAACCTTGAAGCCTCCCATATATCACTCTTTGAATAAAAAATATATATATAATACATGCATCTTTTAGTAATCACTATCTTGTATTTTATGAAATACACTTCTATTCTCTAAATACGGCATAGATTTAAGTGTATTTAATATTTATAATTTTAAATAATGTTAGATGTATTCTTCTGCAATTTGCTTAATTTTGCTCAGCATTAGGTGTAAGAGAGATTTATCCTGGTTGTTCACTCAATTTTACTGTACAAAAATCCATTAAAAGATTTTGGCAGAATAAATTTATGCATTAATATGTTGGTAGACATTTAGGATATTACCAACATATTAACTATTAAACTAGTGCTACTTTTTCAACTGACATTAAGGATAATAATACATTACTGTGAACAAATCTATGCTTCCAAGTTTCACAGCATAGATGAAATGGACCAATTCCTTGAAAGACACAATCTGCCAAACTCATACTGGAAGAAATTATCTGAATAGGTTTATTAAGAAAATTGAGTCAATAAATAATAACCCCTTTAAAGAGAAAAAGAAAGAAGCAATCCCAGATAGATTCACTGGTGAATTCTACCAAAACTTAAGGAAGAAATTATATCAATTATCTACAATCTCTTTCAGAAGACAGAAGCACAGAAAATACTTCCTAACTCATCCTATGAAACTAGAATTATCCTAATACCAAAATGAGACCCAAAAAAATTATAAGAAAAGTATCCACCCACAACTCTTTCTAACATAGATGCAAAAATCCTGAACAAGATATTAGCAAATTGAATCCAACAATGTATAAAAATAATCATACACTATGACTAAGTGGGATTTATCCCAGGTTTGCAAGGCTGGTTCAATAGCCAAAAAACAATAAATGTATATATCACATCAACAAGCTAAAGGTTAAAAATCACAATATTATATCAATAGTATAAAAAAGGCTCTTGACAAAATCCAACATACGTTCATGTTTAAAAATAATATCTCAGAATACTAGGAATAGAGAAAATAGTCTTATCCAAGAGGCTAGAAAAAACGTTTTAATTTTTTTTAAATAACAAAACAAACCTGGAACTCTGGCATTTTACTTCAAGATGTATTTACCAAAAAATGCTCCAAAATACACACAAGGATAAATGCAAAGAAGGATTATTACAGTACTGTGTGTTAGAATAAAATATTAGAAACAATCTACATGTCTACAATAAGATAAATAAATGGTGCTGTTTTCATAGGATGGACAGCCACACAGCAGTGAAAATACAGTACTAAACTCAAATTGCATGTGTCACTACATACACATCCTCAAAACAAAATGCCCCCTGAAAGGAGTGTTACACAGTACGATATGCACAATAAAATATTATACACTTATATTATAAAACCTCCAAAACTTTAGTATGTAATGCTTGTGGTTATAACAGCATACTGAAGTGAAATTAAAACACCTTAAGAATTTTCATCACCAAATGTTCGTTAATGATTCCTTTTTTAGAGTGAGGTAGAAGAAGACTAGGATGATGAAGCATAGGAAGCTTCAATTTAGGTTTTATTTTTTAAAGAGCATTATTGCAAAACAAGATCCTAAACACTTGCAAACCAACGGGGTGTCCATGAAGACGCACTTGTCAGGTGTCCTGCTGTCTCGCCGCCGCTATCTGCAGTCGGTCAGTGAGCTGCTGCTGCTGTGGCCCTTTCCACAGGCTGTTCCCTCCAATGACTGAACAGGGTGAAGGCAAAGGAAGGCATATTTATAATCAGGACACATGCCACTTGCCACGTAGGTGTCTTCGGTTCCATAAATCCCAGGCAGACCTGGCAAAATTTAGAACTGCCATGTATTCTACAGCATTTCTTCCTTCCATCTTTCTCTTCATTTCTCTTGCACACGGTTTGAAGCGCATCGTGGTCCAATGGCAAGTGTAACCTCCTCTTGCTCGCTTCACATTTTTCCAATAAATCTTACAGGTTTAATCCCATCTTGAAGTCCTTCTCAGAAGATCCGGAATAACACAAGCAAATATGACAAGCAGTATAAATTTCAATGAATGAGATTCAATTAATCTCTATAATGAGTATACTGGTAAAGAAACATTCATTCTGTGATTCACAATTGTATAGTTTAATTTGGTAGTTGGACTATGGGTAATTTATATTCTTCCTTATAATTTTCTATATACTTCAAATTTTCTTCATTAGGCATTTGTTATTTTGTGATCTGGAAAAAATATATAGAAAAGACTTCACATATCAAAATAAACGAAGATAAATATGCCACAGAACCTTATTTTCAACATACCATTATTTTGCTAAAATTTTACAATGTGACATGAATAGTTAATATTTTTGGACTAAATTGTAACACTCATATACTTTTCCATATATATATATGTATATATATATGATCTGATGACAGTAGACATTTATTCTAAAAATTAGAAATCTGAGGCAGAATCACCTCTGTCTGCTGATTTAAAAAATATACTTTCAAATATGTGTGCATCTGCACATACAGCTCTCTCATCTTTAGTAAGGGGGGGAAAGGTACAGACATATTGTCCCTCTGCTCTTATTGGGGACAATATTGCTCTTTCATCATTTCTTTTGCTGGTCATTTTAGTCAGAATTTCCTCCCAGTTTCCTTATTTTACGGGAAGACTTGATGCCCCACTCCTGGGCAAGCATGCCAAGTCTGTTAAAGATAAGACTTTAGCCTTTACCACTCTTGAACCACAGTTCACATGCAAAGTCACTATTCTATTGCCACCTCCATTGGTTCCAATGATAACTTTCTTTACAGAACCACTTCTGTAGGAACTCTATCTAGCACATATTCACTGCTTTCTCTAAATACTTGCCATTTTTAGTACTTGAAATGTTCTTTGCAGTCTTTTGAGTTTATTTAAACTTATAAATGTCTTCAAAATATATTTAATTTTTCAACTTTGAAACAGTTTTTCAATCATCACATTATATCACTGTACATTTCTTAAAGGTTTGGGGAATAAATGCTATCTTGAACTTTATTTTCTGCTTTACAACTGTTTTCTAGTTATTTGATATTCTTAAGTAGTAAATGCTTTAAAAGAAGAGACTATATCATTTAAGTAATTTTTAAGCTCTATATAGTATACAACTAGAGTTCTCAAATGCGTGAATGTTTGATTAATGAGCCACAACGCTTTTACTCTGGAGAAAGCTCAGAGAGAAGCATTCACCAGTCATTTAAAATGCCATTCACTGCTTTGGGAGTATAAATTAGCACAAGTTTTTTTGTAGGCCACTATATATATATATATATAATAATTATATATATAAATATTATATATATAATTATTTAAAGATGCATTCATTTTATAAGAGCAATGTCATTCCCAGAGATTTATTTAAAAGATGGTAATTTGTTTGTGAACAAAGATTTTTCTATATGGATGTTCTATGAAGGATTTTTTAGAATTTGAAAATTATGAAGTTGTAAGTTCAAAAACAAAGATGTATTAAGAAAACAATATTATGACCATAAAACAAAACACTATTTAGTCATTAAAATAATTCTTTAGAGAATATTTAAACACATATATAAATATGTGATGACTGATTTTGTCTAGAATGACAGTTTTGTATCTGAGACTATTTTATTAGTGGTCAAAAAATAAAGCTCAGACTTTTAAATTTTCTCTGTTTGGGCATCTTAGTTTATAGCCGTAGAAGGGGGGTGTTGACAAAATGTGTAAACTATTTATTTTTATTGATTTACACCAATCAATAAAAGGAAGAGAGAGAGAGAGAGATCAATTGTTTGCCTCCCAAATCCACCCCAATTGGGGATCAAACCCATAACTTTGGTATGTGCCCTGACCAGGAACTGAACCCACCATCTTTTGTTGTATGGGATGATGCTCCAGCCAACAGAGCTAGACCAAGAAGGACATGCAAACCACTATTTATTTTTAGCTGTTTACATCTGTATTCCTTTCTATGATTAGGCTTGTCTTTATTGAGGACCCTTTAATATTGCTGAAGCCAGAAGAAGCCTTTGCTCAAATTAAAAAAAATAACCTCTTTTTGTCATAGAATGGAAATATAATGCATTAGGCTTAATTAGTTTGTTGTAAGAAATGACCTAGCTACAACCCATCGCTTTAGTTCCTTTCACTTGATTAGTGACCCAGTAAGGGAAGGTAGGCGTCCTTGAGCTATAGCTGTATATTCTGGGAAGCACAGCAATGACTGTCTATTTGCTCTAGGACATTCAGCCAGCAAGTTTGCTTTCTCAGCATAACATGTGCAAATGCAAGGATGGCAGACGGTCTGCTCTCATAGTGCCCCTGTAAGTACAGGTTCTTTCCGTAATATCAAAACACATCAATAACATTTAAGGCAGGTTTTTGAACTTGGCATTATTGACTTTTAGGCTCAGATATTTCTTTGTTGGAGGTGGGAATGGGATGTTGTCCTGTGCATTGCAGGATGTTTAGCAGGATTTGACCTCTACCCATAAGATGCTAAAAGCACCCTCTGCTTGTGACAACAACAACGACAAACTCCAAATGTTGTCAATGTCCTCTGGGGGGAAAATAACCCCTAACTGAGAGCAACTGATCTAAGGAAAATTATAAAAAACTACATTCAAGAAAGATGGATAGGTCTGAATTTGTATCTTGATTCTATTACAGTTACCAACACTTACACTTTCTGATTCTGTTTCCACATCTGTAAAACTTGGGCAGCATTGGACATATCTATGTCACAGCCCACCACCTGTCTGAGACTCTTTGTGCCTCTCAGTGCAAAAATTTTCATTCTTATATAAGAGTAAGAACTCATTTCAGGAGAAATGTGAGAAGACAAGAGTGTTGTGTGGTCTACTCCTGCTGCACACATCTAAAGCTACTTGGTGAAAGTTTGTTTACACACTAGTGTTAAGGTATGTCTGCCTTCAAAGACCCCAAAAGGAAGGTTTCTTTCTTGAATCAATGAAGTCTGCATAGTTAATTCTATGTTTAAGGTTGCCTCCAGTTCAATTGCCTTCTATTCAAATGAAAACAACATTGCAATTGTCTCTTAACTCATTAAAAAAATAAAAAAGAGCTTCCTTTCATTCAACTTTATGGCAAATAATTGTGGTTTGTCCTACTGCAAACAAGATCTCAATTTATAATCATGACCACTTCTCCAAATATTATAAGAAACTTATTTAAAGAAACTTAAAACAAGAAAAGTGAGTCATCCTCAATGAGTGATAAACAGGAATTAGTGTAATGATAGCTCTATTATTTTCTATATAGAAAGCCTAAGAGTGAAATCTTAGGATACAAGCAAAGCAAAGAGACAGCAGTGGCAATACAGAAGAGAGTGAGCACAGCAGAAGTTAGAGGACATATGTCCATGTCATCATCTCAGAGACACAGAGAAAGAGACATCGATGTGAGAGCCACATCAGCTGGTAGCCTCCCACATGCCCCCGGACCTGGGGTAGGGAGCAAACCTGCAACCCAGGTACATGCCCTTCACCTGAAACTGAACCTGCAACTCTTTGGCACCTATGCTGTAATTACTGAGCAACACCTGCAGGGCTGTTTTCTAAAATTTATAACTGCTTTTATATTTTATATTTGAATTTTTCTGGTTCTGACTTCTTTCTGTTATTATTATTACCAATTAGAAGGTATATGCATTTATATTTACATTTTTACATACATACATACATACATACATGCATCTCTTTCTAAAGACTGAGACAAAATTAACCATTATACTATTTTCTTTTGTTTGTTTACATATTATTAAATAGTTAATGGTTTAACTTTCATGTTTCATTTTAATTCAGCTAACAGTTATTAAAGGCTTTCCATTAATCATGCATTAATAGTGCAACAACAAGAACAACATGAATTATTGTACATGGCCTATCTAGGAGGTAAAAATACCAAAGGGCGGTAATTCAAACAAAAAAGTAGTAATGTGAGTGAAATGACATACCACAAAACAGGTATAGTTATAAACTGCTAGAAAGAAACAGATGAATTATGTGGCAGAATTAGAGAAAGTAGATGTTTGTCGAAGCTTAACTTATCTAGAAAGTAAATGAGAAGGAAGAGTAAATCATGGAGAAGTTATTGCATAAGCAAAGAATCCAGATATTTTATTCCTTTTGTCTTGAAAAGACAAAACAACAACAAATGATCACCATGAAATTCTCAAGGTGGTTTTAAATTCCAAACAGGACAACAGTAAAAACTATGGTAAGGGGTCTATATAGAGACAGCACTAGGTCATCCACAGCATGTAGAACAAGCCCATGTGGGTCTGTCATTCATGTCAGTATCATTCATCATGTAGATTACAGTGGAACTATCTTTTAGAAGCACACACTTG
The DNA here is from genome assembly GCF_054644295.1 of Miniopterus natalensis. NCBI lineage: Eukaryota > Metazoa > Chordata > Mammalia > Chiroptera > Miniopteridae > Miniopterus > Miniopterus natalensis. The sequence goes on from NC_142086.1 coordinate 30,597,037, forward strand.
CAACACTTATGATAAAATACAAAGCCTTGTTGACATCATATTAAAGAAAACATGCCACTGTGTAGCATGGCATCATATGATTAAGAAGAATAATTTTCTCCAAACCATGACCAAATGTATGTGTGCATACAGAAACTGGTGCATATTTTTTGTGTTGGAAGGAGATACTGATAGAAGAGGCATTATTTGCTGACACTTAGCACAAGAAATTTGAGGACTTGCTTTAGATTATTAAAGGGAAAATGTCTTGATGGTAATAAAATTGTCTTGAAGAACAATAATTAAGCATAAATACATTATTTGCACAAATTATTCTTTCAGAAGTTTTTATAAAATCTCATTCAACATTCAATATGTCATCTTGACATTTTAGTGGACTCCTTGACTTCACTAAAGGGTATCTTCTTTGGCTCTGACTGAAATAAACGTTCCTAGCTATTCTACCAATGACCTAGCCACAGTCCTTTGAGTGAATAATACATTTTTTAAAACAAAAGTAAACCTTGAAATGAAACTTAAGAAAATGAATTCGTTATATGACATTAAAAAAAACAACTTTATATCAACTGTGGCATCAAAGAAAGTAGGAAATACAATTGTTACACACACACAAATGCAACTGAAAACTTATCTGAAGCCTTCTTTAAACAAGCAAAATCACCCTTAAAAATACACACACACACACACACACACACATGTATATATATGCTTCTATGCGTATCCAAACTTATAAATCAAGCCTACCTCAATCAGGTGTTGGGACTCACAGAGTAACAGAGGTGGGTAGAAACCTGTCAAGCTTTGTAAGCCCATTGTACTTCATCTCAGTTACCCACACTATTCCTTCATCTGCCTCCCTTTGCATGACAGTGCAGTTGAGTACAACTAGCTTCTACCTTAACTGACTCCAAATAGATAGCAACATGAAACCCTATAAATTCAACAGCAACATACACAATACAGCTCTGAGAATTGGAGCAAATAACTATTCCTACTTTTATAACTAAACCATTAAATAAATCTCTAGAATAGAACTAATCATTTTATAATATATTTTTTCTCTAGGATTTAAGGCAAGTAAGATAACTGAATATTAATGAATTACTATATTTCTTAGAGGACAAAAACGTCTTTTTTATTTTTCATTTCCTTTTCAAGAATGTGCTTCCTACCTGCTGCACCTATAAGAATACCAATTGCAACTTCTCTGTCTCTTGTCTCTTTAGACTTCGTGAGAATGATTGATTATTCTGCTGTGGCCCCCTGCTCCACATTAAAGCTCAGCTTGAAAGGAGTAACTAAATATACCAACTGCATTTTCTCTATATGATAGGCATTTTTTGTTATGTTTGACCACGTCATGATTGAATACTTTTTGTATGTTTGAGAATTTTCCCAAAGAAAAATACAGAAATTTGTCTTCCTTGCCAGAATGCATAGCTTTAACCTAGGCTCTACAGATCATAATCAGTACAGGAACCCTTAATCTGGAAACTGGTCACATGGAGAAGCTAGACATCATTATCATGCCTCGGGTGGCTACAGCAACATTCCAGTTTCAGTACCAGGTTGGCAGTAGTTCTGGCAAGACTGCCCAGTGGCAGCATGTGCGGGGCCAGCTGCAGCGTTTGTTCCTGGAACTGACTGGGGTCGGTACGTTTCCACTGGAACAGTCCTGCGGTATCATGCGTCTGAGTGTGAGTCATTGAACCCTGGTACTTAGGCATTCCTTACCATTGATTCCGTAGCTTTCGTAAAAGTCGTTGATGGATTCATTTGCCCTTGAGACAATTTAGAGAATGTCAGTGGGGAAGAGGGAGGGAGGAGTGGGGACTGGGTGAAAGGAGGGATTAGCCAAAGCATATATATGTATAACCCATAGACACAGACAGCAGTGTGGTGATGGCCAGAGGGAAGAGGGGCAGGGGATGGGCGGAGGTGGGCGAAGGGATAGAAGGGGAATGGGGACATCTGTAATAGTGTCAACAATAAAAATAAAGTTTAAAAAAAAGAATGTTCTTACCCGGCCGGGAGTGGCTCAGCGGTTGAGCGTCGACCTAGGATCCAGGCGATTGGGGTTCGATTCCCAGTCAGGGCACATGCCCGGGTTGTGGGCTCAATCAATGACTCTTTCACCTGATGATGTTTCTGTCTCTCTCTCCCCCTCTCCTTTTCTCTCTCTGAAATCAATAAAGGTATATTTTTAAAAAAAAACAACAAAACTTTAAAAAAAAAAAAAAAAAGAATGTTCTTGGTGTTTGCCAACAAAAAACACTGCGCTAATACAAATTTTAAAGCATATAAAATAGTTAATTGCTTCAGGTTATTTGAAATAAGTGATAGAGAACTTGTGTTGATGAGAACAGAGAGCAGAAAGCATTTGAAAGCAGAACCCCTGCCCACAGACGTAGGGAATTAATGAATATTTTCCCTTTTATTCTGCTAGGGATAATATACTTTTTCTCATAATTCTACACTTTATGACGCTCTCACTTTATACTCTGAAATGCAATAAAGTTCAGGTATACAAAGTAAAATTGGTCTCTGTTGGAAATATAGTTAATATATAATTCCAGGTTGTGGCGTATTGTTCAAAGATGTTACCTTGCTCCATACTGGCACACCATTAATCTTTTAGAGAGATGTCTGATGATGCTGAAGAGTCTGTTTGATTTTTATGTTATCAGGGTTTTCAATAAACTTTTCAAATGAGCGTAAGCTTCTGCTTATATCGTTGCTATATGATTGCTTTCTTTCTAAAACTATAATGACATGGTCAGCTTGCTTTGTAAGGACTTTGGAAAGAAAACAATTCACGGACAATGGTCCTGAGCCATTGTTACTTGTAGACATTTTTTATAACAATATAGAGGAAGTGTTTTGTTTCAGCAGAAACAAAAATAAATTTTTAACATAGAAAATTTGACAGAAAGAGATTTCTCCTATAAAAGGGGACTGAAGTTCCCCTTCATATCACAGTTTAAAGAGTAATGCTGATGCCAGGTAGAGAACTGAAATAACAGAAAGCACAGGCATTGTGTGCTTGAGTTAGAAGAGAGATGCAACATTAAGCAGTCATCCCAGGGATTAACTAGCCCATATTAATCCTTCTCTGGGACTAGTAATCAGAATCTCTGACATGGGAAGCAGACATCCTAGAGCAGATGGTGTGGGTAAAGAGGGATGTGGGGCATTCAGCAGAGATCTTCACCAGGGAAGCAGAGTCGGTGGGCAAAGAACTCAGTCTACAGTGATCAAAACCAATTGCAGAGAGGGAAATGAAGATGAGGTTAGAAGCTAGTGTGAGTATCGCTTACAAATGTTTCCCTTTATGCATATGTAAGTTGTTTATAGTTATCTACTTATCATCTATGAAATGATCTCTGTGTGTGGGTGTATATATATATGCATGTATAGATGTATATATGTATAAAATAAAATCATCATTACAGCATTAGCCAGCTCCATAAAATTGTAAGAGAAAGAGAGCCTTTCTACATGGTTTTATGTTAGCTACATGGTTCATATATGTACCTTATGAGAACTAGAATCAGGATTCTAGTCCCTAAGCACATACTTTTCTATGTTATAAGGGGTGTGTTTATATCTGGTCAGTCTTTAAATGAAACAGTCATAGAAAACTTAAGAGTATTTCCAGTAAAAACAACACACATAAAATAGTGGAAGAAGCATATTTCTCAGAAAATAGAAGTAGAAAGAGAAAAAGTAACATCGGTAGAACATATACAGGAAGTGTCATGACACGTTTTAGTCCAGATAAACGTATGTGTGTAAGATGCTCCACATCTGTATGATGAGATCAGAAACAATCTAGCATCAGCTTTCAGTGAGATAAATCAGCAGACAATCGAATTGGTATCCTATTGTACTTTTACAGTGAAAGAAAGTTTTTACTAATATAAACATGACACTTTGCCTTGATTAAACAATTGGGACAGAATGTGTCACCTGAGCTTGAATCCCTTCAATAAAAGAGAAGATATGCAAAGTCTCAGTACATTATTATTCTTTATGAATCCACGTAGTTTTATTGTAATATGTAATACACAGTTGACTTGATAACTGTGAAATTAAAGAACATAGAAAAGACAAAAGGTCAATTGTCCTATCACCAGGAATTCCATTGCACATGAACTCATTACATTACTGCTATGGGCTGAAGTGCTCTCCCTTCCCCCCAATACCCCTAATACCTCAGAATGTGAATTATTTGAAGATAGAGACTTTAAAGAGGTGAATAAATTAAAAGGAAGCCTTTAGGGTGGACCTTAATCCAATCTGACTGGTGGTCTTAGAAAAATACGGAAACACAGAAAGGCATCAAATATGTGCCCACAGAGAAGAAAGGTCATATGAAGATGCAGTGAGAAAGTGACCATCTGCAAGCCGGGGAGAAAGGCCTCAGAGGAAATTAGATCTGCCAACACCTTGATCTTGGACTTCTAGCTCCCAGAACTGTGAAAAATTAATTTCAGTTGTTAATCCACCCAGTCTGTAGTATTTTGTGATTATCACCCCTTGTAAACTAATGCACTTACTATTGAATATATTTTGGCAATGCATATTAATATAATCTATGCATACACAGTATATGGTATTCAACAAAAGTGATTCATTTTAGTCTATTACTGTATATCTTTAATACATGTTAATGATTCATACCCATTAATTTTCTATAAACTTTAACATTTTGAATTAAAAGTAAAAGCCATATCAAAAGGAGCTGAAATATGAATACCATTTGTAAATTTTTATGTCAAAATGATTAAAATCTAGTTTTCTAATAAGAGTATATTAACTATGCATTCTACTTGAATGTTTGCTCAGAGCAAGGTAACTTTGCAAAGTTTCTCAGAATGATTTCACAGTATAAATTTTACAAATAATGCAGATATCACTATCTCTAACATCATACAATATGTTGTAAACTACAAAATATCCTTTATACTGAACACTCCTTACTTTGGACAGTGTGCCATAGACTGACTGAATATTAAAATACAATTCCATTTGATGCTTACTGAAGGTTTTCTTCTATAACTTCCTTTTCCTGACCTTATTTACCAATTTCCACCCCCAGGAAATACCTATAGAGGTAATACCTAGAGAGAAGTGATGGCAGGCTTATTTAGGAGGAATGTATTTTGCCTGCTTCATAAGAAAGAAAGAGATTAGTAGTCCTAGAAATAGAGAATCTACCAAAAATTTTCGGTAGCCGTGCTCATCAATTTTGAGAAAATGGTTTAATGAAAACTGATATAGTGAAAACTTTTTCCAATTATCCCCCTACTCATACATTGAACAAGCAATTCTACTTCCAGAAAATTTTCCCAATGTATTGCATTCTTAATTTTAAAACGCTTGTGAGACTTTATTTAGTACCCACTATGGCACAGAGACTGACACATAGCTTTATATATATACTAAATGTTTTAAAAATTAGTGCAACAGTATCTGAATGATCACTTTAGTATTTATGTATTACAACATAAGCAACTCAATTAATTATATATAGCTTAGCTTAGGTCTGGGTACTAAATAAAACTATGATCAAGGGAACAAAATGGCTCATTATGGACTTAATCGTGCTGCAAAAATGAATTGTAAAACTGAATTCTCGTCTGGATATATTATCCAAGTATATTACAGACAAATTGCTTACCATAACTTAATGCACTGACAGCAGTATATTATTTTATTTTCACATTAAAATGTGAGATGAAAATATTGAAACTGTAATTCTAATTGTATTACCAAGCACCTATGATAAATTGAGAATTAATCATGCATTTTAAAACAGACAGAAGACAGTCTTTACAAACCTTTATATGCCACGTGACTAGCACATGTAAGTAAAACTATTTATAAACGTCTGTGAATTTCTGATGCAACGCAGGGAATGGAGTTGCGTTAGCTCTCTAATTTGGAGATGATGAGAACAAGTTCTTAACACTTGGTTTTCTAGTGACAAGCCTCAGTTGGAATTTTGTCTCCCCTGGATATTATTATTCTTGTGAAAAATTTTGAAGACCTTTTTCTCATTCTTGGAAACATTTTTTTTTTTTTAATCAAACCACAAAATTCAATCAAATATTGCAATTTTGTTTGAATCTTGGGAGCTTTCCTGAAAATCGGGGGAAGAAAAATGTAAACAATGCAGCCACAGGTTTACCATTTGATTTGGCAATTATGACAATGTGTTTTCTTTAGTATTTTCTGAAAATATAAATTAATGATGTAAATAAAATAATAAATAAATGCCTGTTTTACAGTCCTTATGGCTTTAACCATCCTACTACCTTGATAGCTCTTTGAGATTTCCTGACTTCTCTTCATCTGGAATTATTTAATCACTCCTTCTGACCCTGGCCAATCTTCATTCCAAGATTGGTTTTGACTCTTTTGGTCACCATTCTGAGTCTCATTTCACCATAATATTTCAACTCTGGGTATACATTGAGAACCTTTACATATTATTAGTTAGTGTTCTGGTGGCAAAGCAGGCCTTTCTTACTCACCTGAATCAAAACAGTACTTGCTTCTTCCCTGTTGGTAGAAATAGAGTTTGGTCACTAATATGACTTAAGAAGAGAAATCTGATAGTTAAATATCATAGCCCCACTCTTCTTAGCAGTGATTGGAAGTAAAATTGTTACCAAAGAGGGGACCAGGCCCAGAGTGGATCTGCCTCGGGCTGGCCAGTAGTGTGTGGGTTCTTGACTTCGTGCAGGAAAGATTTCACAACATGAGCCCAGGTGATTTTGAGGGTATGTTTATTACAGCTGGGGACAGTGAAACAAGGAAGGGCTTAGGATAGAAAAAGCATCAGGAGAGAGCCTAGACAGGGTTGCTCTTGGGAAGTCAGAGGAAAGGGGGACTTGGAGGCAGGTTCAGGGGGTTAGCCCAGGACAAGCTGCCACTGCCCATTGTTCCCCTGGTTGCAAATCTTGTGGGGTCCCTTGCAGTTTAGGAGATACACTCCTGAGAGGGAAGAAAGGTGTGAGCATGCACTCAGGAAGGAGAGGGTGCCCTGGGTCCTTCATCTTGAGGGTTTTAAAGGCTGGGAGGTCTTAGGAGAGGATCTCATTAGAATAGTCATCTGCTGTAAGCTGGTGCACCAAAATGAGATTTATTCCCTAACTTCAACTGTCCTTGGGTGGGGTTGGCACAAATGGCACTAATTGGATTTTTGTTATATCTCTCCCTGAGTAGGGTGATTTAAGCTATTTACCCTCTGGTTGAGGAGAAGTGTAAACCAATTTACTTTTAAATGCCTTGGGTTAGGGAAGATAGGATTTTACTAGATGGCTGTAAATTGCTTGGCAGTTTAACTTCTGTTCCACTTGTCCTGGCTTATTAACTTGTCTCAAAATGGCCCGATTTTTATGAAAAGAAACAGTCTCTCTTCTATTTTACTTTTGATGCATATTATTTCAACTGTCACTGCATTTTCTATGATGATCTATCTATAAGGAATGAGAGTGATAAAATTGACCAACAGCCAAACTGGGTGACTGGAGCCCTTCTGCACTGTTCTGTGAGACCACCCTCTTGCCACTGCTTATTCCTCGTAAGAGAAACAGATGATAGAAAAAAACAAATCAAAATACTGTCCTATCATATTAAAACATATGCACTCCCTCATTATTTATGCTTAAATATAGCACTGTGAGTATTATTAAATACTCTCTTCTTGATTTAGAGTTCTTGTTCAGAATATAAATTCTCTATCTTCCGAGGCTTTTGTTGAGTAATATATCTGTTTATGCTAATTATAAATGCCATCTGATGGCAAAGTGTACTTTCCTGTTTATGTATTTCTTCCAAATCCTAGATTTTGTTTCTTCACCTTAATTGTACATACTGTTTTCAATCTGTTCACAATAAGTAACAGTGATGTGGTTTTTTTAATTTCTTTTATGGTTTAAAATAGCAGTGCTTGTACGTTTTATTTTCTTGATTGCTAAGAGGTTTCTTTTGCTTATTTCTGACTTTATGTCAATATTTTAAATGATGGATTTTTACATAAATATAACCCTGTGATAGAAAGTTTTTATTTAGCATGCAATATAAGATGAAGTGCACCAGACATTAAGGAAGAATACAGGTTGACTGAAAGATTTCTTAGATCTCTTTGGATGGTGTTATAAATATCTCTAGGTGTTAGGTCTGCCATAAATATCTCCCATTCTCATGATAGTCCTGGTAAACCCCAACTACTTAGATTTTCACTTTGGTATTCAGATAACTTGGATCCATTTGTGTTGCAGTGTGGCCTTAATGGCCATAGAAAATAATCTTTGTTCATAAGCAAATAGCCAAATATGTGTACACCAATCACATGCATTTATTAATAAATGAGTCAGAAAATTCCCTTTGATTACTCTTTTTTAACATTTGTTTTGTTATTAAACATTAGTTCCGTGTTTGTGCTATACTAAAACCTTTGCCCAAGTGTTAGTGCCTCACGCTTCGCTGATAATAACCATCCTTACTTGTTTGCCCTAGGAATTGATGTGTTACATTCCTTCTGAAGTTAAGCTAAACTATTTATTGCAAACAGGAGAACATAAAGACATTTCCATTTTTAGCAGCCACTTTAAGCAGAGAGGTAAGAGTCTCCTTGCTAATGAGTACATTTCTTTAAAGGCATTACAAATTGATGAATTTAGAGGAACAGTGTAAACCAGTGTAAATTTCAGCTTTACAACCCAGGGATGTCTCCTGTGGTCATAGCTCTAATCACCACTGGAAATATAAACACATACTCCTAAAGAGGTAAATCTCTCTGGAGTTCCCTCACCACCTAATTTGTCTTAAATCACCTTCTGAGGCTTTTTCTTTTAGCCAAGATTCCAAATTTCAGTAGAGATTGTTCACAGAGCCCTAACTGTGCAGAAACATTTTTTTTAAAGATATGTTTTTATTGATTTTTAGAGAGAGAAGAAGGGAAGGGGAGAAGGGAGAAACAGAAACATCAGTGAGAGAGAAAAACATCGATCAGCTGCCTCCTACATGCCCCCTAATGGGAACCAAGCCCGCAACCAAGGCTTTTGCCCTGGCCTGTAATCAATCGAGCCAGCAACTCTTGGTGCATGGGTTGCTACAACTGAGCAACACTGGCCAGGCTGTGCAGAAATAATGTTTTAAAAGTTCCCTATAGTTCAACAGCTTACAATCTTCTACTATAACTGCAGAAATTTTATTGTTCTCTTAGGTTGTCAATTTTTGCTTCACATGAGCTTCTATTATTAGAGGCATAGACGTATATAATTAAGTCTTCCTGGTGTATTTTTTCTTTTGTCACTCTAATATGTCCCTCTTTATTTCTTTTCTGTAAAATTGTTTGGGAACTTTGTTTAACTGTACTTTAAAAGTCACTCTAGACTTGTTATGTTTTTTATTTGCATGTTATATTTTTTTCTGTTCTTTTACTTTTGATTAATCTTTGTCTTTCTATTTAAATTGTATCCTTTAGCATATAATAATTCCTATTAAATCTGTGTTATAGTATGTATGTTGGATTTTACCTTGGATATTTCAAACATGTTACTTTGATTAGTATATTAGGATAATTACTATTTAATTTAATTATTTATATGGTTGAATTTAGGTCTACTGAATTTATCATTTTATTGTTCTCACTTATTTTTTCAGTTCTATCTTTTCTGTGATCTTCTTTATTATCTGAATAATGTTAAGTTCTATATTGGTTTATGGGGTATAGTTGCTCTAGGGTTTACAACATATATATGAAACCTTTCAAAGTCTGTTTATAGTGAGACAATTTTTTTTTTTTTAAATATATCTTTATTGATTTCAGGGAGAGGAAAGGAGAGGGAGAGAGAGAGATAGAAATGTCAATGATGAGAGAGTCATTGATCGAGCCCGCAACCCGGGCATGTGCCCTGACCGGGAATCGAACCCCAATAGCCTGGATCCTAGGTCAATGCTCAACCGCTGAGCCACGCCCTGCAGGGCAGTGAGACAAATTTTTTATTATTTTAAGCCACACAGCTCATGGTACTTTATTATTGCATCCATAAGAAGCTAATACATTACATTTTTTTGTCTCTCTCAATAGTGTCTTACCAGGGAGTTCTGGAAGAGTGGCCTACACTCTATGCAGTACTAAGAAAGAAAAGAGGGAGGAGGAAATAACCTAGTAAAATCACCTTTGTATGGATCATATTTCCAAGTTTTGGAATCCCTCTTAATCTACATGCTTTTGCTTATTTTTAGAATCCTTACATAGTTCATTAGTATGCAACAGGCTTATGACAACATTTGCATCAAGCACTCATCTTTAACTTTTCATTTCTGGAATTAAATTTATTATTCTATTCTATTTATTTTAGATTTTATTATCAAATCAGAGTTATTTTTATCATATATTTTCATTTAAAAATTTCATGAGATTACCTTCTTTATTTTTCTCCAGTTCATTTAAAAAGTACAGAAAAAGCCAAGAATAAAGATTTGTAATTGTCATTAAAAATAAATCTTTCTCCCAGTTATATGTCAATTTTAATTAGTCTTTTGACATCAGAGCCATGAGTGACATATGAATTGATTAACTGGTGCCTCTGCCAGCCTACATCAAGGACCTCATAAAATATTTTTATCAGGGATTTTTCTAAATTCAACACATAACATATCTGTGAGTTCATTTGCTCTACCAATAATTCTATGGCACACACACATAAAAAGGAAATAATGCTAGTGTGGAAAAGCTTGCAGTTACTACAGAATTTTTATATTTTTGATACAATGTATTCTAATATCCAATAAAAAGGTAATCTAGGTTCTCTTTCTAGGTTAAGCAAATTTTGGATATTCTGGGCTATAAAATGATAAAGAGATACTTTTTATAAACTGCAGTCATTCTCTGAGCCTCTTTTTACATTAATAGAAATAATATACATGCAAGAAAGATACAGATTAGGCTGAATATTAAAAACTTTTTTTGACCAAGGAATTCTTTTTATGAAAATATTTATTAATATTTGGGACATAATGTTTTATTTTATCATTTGTTTTTCAAAATGGTATATTTGAAAATATTGTCGGTAGTTATGCTTCAACAAAAACTCTTTGTGCTGATATCAATTTGGAAAATACTGAACTGAATGAAGTTTACAATTTTTACTAGAGAACTACTCAGGTTCTTCAATACATTAATCAACAAATGAATATAATATTTAGTTTTTCTGATTTACTTAGCTAGGAAAATTGAAATAAATAAAATAAATAAAGAATATTCACTACATACATCCCCCAGAAGCATATTAGTTTACTCATATATCATTTAGTATTAGTAACTTGGAAAATTAGTATTTGGTAAATTAGTAAGTTGTTTTCAGAGGAGCTATTAGAAAGGCAAAACAAAACAAAACAAAAATATTCTTAAAATATTTGCTAGGGAAAAACATGTTCTTGATTTAAAAACAAAAATAAAAACCAGAAAACAAACAGACTTCCCAGGATTCAGGAAATACATTAGGTTCATAACTCCTGGACAATTTAATATAATGCTTTGTTTAAGTAATCAGAATCTTTCTGAATATAGGTCAGTTAAGTGAAGGTCAACATAATTTTTTTAAAAAATAAAGTGACAAAATTATTTAATCAGTCATATAGTAAAAATAGCTGAAATTTTAATTCATGTAGATGAAGCTTCCTCACTGTAAGTTGACTGAGTTTCATTTTTGCTCTGTCAAGTGATTTCTTCTGATTCTTTTGTTCATAATTCTGAACACACTTATATTTCTCTTTACTCATTCCAGTTCTAAAATTACCTTTGATGCTGTGCCCTTAAGTAATAGGGCTAAGCACACAACAAAAATATTTATTATATTTATTTAGTAGTAGCTGCCATAAATTATTTAGAGAGCCTGCACAAATAAGAGATCCAATAACAAACACATTTAGAGGGAATAATCATTATGATTTCTCTACTAGAAAAGAGTAAGAGTTGAAGAATTGAACAAAGGAGCAATGGGCATCTTTATAAACCATGAGGGAAACACATTCTTACTCCTTGGGGAGGGAGAGATGAGTCTATCATGATTCCTACTTTTTTTATTAAGAAGGTGTTGGACCCACAATATCAAGACCATGAATTCATTTAAAAATCATTAACAGTAAAGTAGCCATGATGTTGAAAACATCATGTATGTACAATATATGTGTTGTAGATTTGTTTGAAGAGAAGCTTGATGTGGTTGTTTAGACATTATGCTTATAAATGACCAAAAAATTAAATTTAAGATCAGGAAAGAAAATTAGACCCAAGTCAAGTCCTTTCTGAAATGAAATAAAATCATTTGGCCTTTCTCCGTTATGCAAATAGAATCTGGACATAATTTTTTTTCTCTTAACTATTTGAAATCGTGAGATAAGATGTCACACACAATGTGGGTTGTGAAACTTGACAAAACATAAGATGTAGCTAAATGAGGCAGAATGGAAGTATAATTCCAGACTGAAGAAAATAGTAGGGTAAAGTGAAGATCCTAAAAATGATTGAGAAAAGTTTGATTGATAGATTTTCTATAGATTTCTTCATCCTTCCAGAGCTTGACATCCTATTAGATTTTCAAGGTACCTTTTAAAAATTCAGACTCTTAAAAAAAATTATCTATTTCTTTGAAGACATAAAATAACATGTTCAACACCCACTATAGAATATTAACCATTTTCATGCATTTCAAAAACATCCAATAAATAAATATTTGCTGATAACAGTAGATTGGGATGGTGTAGAAATTTTAATTTCTTTACTTTTTACTGCTTTCTATCATCCACCAAATCATAAATAGATATACTGGAGATATAACTAATAGTATTCAGGGAGGTTCATAAAAAAAGTCATCAAAAGTTTACTAAAAATGACAGATTCTACAAGAACGGAAGCATGAAGAGTCTATAGTATCCATGCTAGGGCAAACACAGGAGCTAAAAAAGCACCAATATGGTTCTTATATCAAGACATGTGGCTGATTTGCATGAGGCTATAAATTGGAAGATAACTGAAAAACAGCATGTAACATCAAAGGTAGAATCTTTAACCAAAGTATAGATTTGGGTAAAAGCTGGAAAGTTAAAATTTGAAGGTGAGTCTGTCAGAGTGATGCATTTAGAATTTCATCATTGTTGATTCTCTTAAGGAGAAAAAATCACAATAAGCAAAGCAGGGAAAATGCAAGTACTGCAAGAAAGGAAAAGCAGCCAGGGGCATGAATTATCCTGCACTGGACTGGAGCACCAGCCACTGAATAATTGAGAATTGACTTCAGGTTGAATGTTGAGTTTTCACTGTGTGCATAAACTCTGGAGCCCTTAGGTGAAAATTTGATTTACATAGGTTAGATCAATAAATAAAAGATAAACATAAGAAATAAATTTAAAAAAACATCTTTAGCTTGATATCATGCTCTTAAAGTTCATTTGGTTGAATTATTTGTGGGGGACCAACAGTCAAACTCTTCTCATTTTCAATCAAGTATATAAGCTACTCTTTTACATAATATGAAAGAAAAATTAACAAACAGTGCAAACAATTCATTTAGGCACTTAGAAACTATTCTCTAAGTTTATTCAAAATGCAGTTTTAGAAAAAAAATAAATGATAACAGCAGTGGGGTTATAATTTTATGAGATATTTTTCATCAATTTAATACATAATGTTTGGGGTTTTTTTTTTTTTCAGTTTAAATACTATTGAATTTTATTTGTAATATTTCTTTTACTTTATTTTTTGCATCACAATCTAAAAATTGTGTAATAATAATGATCTATTCTTTCTAAGATGATTTATTGTTTTTATTGCTAAAGTCAATAAAAAAGAACAAATTGTTATCTTGTATCACAATTATTTTATTTTACATTATTTTTTTTAAAAAATTATTGACTTATTTTTAGAGACAGGAAGGGAGAGAGACAGATAGAGAGGGAGAGAGAGAAACATCAATTTGTTGTTCAACTTATTTATGCATTCATTGGTTACTTCTTATATGTGCCTTAACCTGAGATCAAATCCATAACCTTGACCTATCAGGATGACACTCTAACCAACGGAGCTACTTGGACAGGGCTTAAAATATTGTTGATTTATCTTAAAATCTTTATTTTGCAATTTTTTTCATGAAATTCATGATAGGGAAAGATGAAATTATTTCAACAGGCTCCCATGCAGAATCAAAATTAAAAATGAGTTATTAACTCTTCTAGAAAATATATACAAGTTCTTTCAGGGCCCTTTTTATTTACCTTTGATAGCTAGTCAACTTGCTACACATATTTTAAATCCACAGATGTTCTACTGAGATGAGGATAGATCAGAATGGACTGGTAGAAAGAGTTTTAAAGATACACAAAATCCACTGAGCCCTAGCCTATTTGGCTCAGTAGTTAGAAAGCAGGTCTGAGACTGAAGGGTCCCTGCTTTGATTCTGGACAAGGGCTCATACCTCAGTTGCAGGTTCGATCCCCAGCAACCAAATGATGTGTCTCTCGCACATCAATGTTTCTCTCTCTCCCTTCCACTCTCTGAAAAGCACTGGAAAAAATATCCTCGGGTGAGGTTAAAAAACAAAGGAACAATACAAACCAAAACAAAAACACTGAGAATATTATTAGTTCCTTGCTTGTCTCTTTAAAGACTATTTATTTGTTCTGTGTTATTTTGTTGTTGTTGTTGTTCTTCCAATATCATAGGAGACATGATTTGTTATATTACCTCTGTATAATCTCTATTGACTACAAGGCTTTTTATTCTTTATTATCACTATTAACACTTGATATAATTTTTCCCCTTCCTTCTCTGGAAAGATTATAATCTATGTAAAGTTTTTATACAATAATGTTTTACATAATTTCATCATTTTCACACAATAGTTTTAAGTAATAAATAAAATTATAAGGCCTGCAGTGCAATGATAAGAAATATAATCATATACTTCAGAACTTTAAGTGGTTTTAGCATCTATTTTGCCTTCTGATGAAGGCAATCAGGTTCCTGGAATTTGTAAAATTTTCATGCTAAGCCAAGTTAATAAAAGAACCAAATGTAGAATCCAGTTCTTCCAATTTTTAAGTTCAAGTTGCTTATAAAGCAATATCCATTTATTTGTGAGCTTATTAATAGTGGGAAGACATGAGACTGAAGGAGTAATCAGTGGCAGTGTGCCTCTCAATCTTTTTTATCTTAATACACAGGGAAAATGGGTGGAACTGTTCATGGTGAGGGAAAAAACCCAAGGGTTCCAGGTACTTCATGTACTACCCCACTGTCCCAAGGTCTGTATGAAAAAATATCTCAGTGCTCCTGTATTCCACTCAGCACATGAGCATGCTATGGAACAAGATATGAAAAACTATCTTAAACTTGTAAAAATTTATAAGACAAGATCTTAACTCAATCTAAAGAATGTTTTAAGATTTTTATTTTCTGTAAGTTAGAACTCCTGAACTAGAAATGAAAGTACAATGACAATAGCTTAAGTCATTATTGAAGATTATATAAAGAGCTCAGTTCAGCCAAGCTTTTCTTCTTTTTACCACCATATGAAAAGGCTGTGATGCCCCAGAGATTATGTTAGTGCTGGGCATATAATAGTAAATAACATCAAAAATTACAAATAACTATTAATTAGCTATCGAGAGGAAGGACTGTATTCTGAATGCTGTTAGAAGTTTAAAGGGAGTTATGTTCATAATTAAATCTAGAGCTTGTATCAGGAGGCATTATTAGACATTTCAAGGAATTAAAAAATATAATATAGAAACCATTGTAAAACTAGAAGTGACAGCATCAGATCCAAGTTTTAATAAGATGGTTCTGCTATACTACACAGGTGGATAAAGTAGAATCAAGACCAATAGGCCGGGTGATCAGTTAGGAATTAATGGTAGTATGTAAATAAGATGGTTATGGTTACTTAAATTTATGTAATACGATTGGGAATGGAAATATTTGAGAGAAATTCGAGAGGTGGGTAAGATTTTGAAGGAAGGGGAGTGGAAAAAGCCAACGGTGAATGCTTTTGTATCACACTTTTACAAGCAGAAAGATAGGTTAGCAACACACATTAGAAAAGAAGAGGAGAATTAGCTTGAGTAGAGAAATTTATGAAGTAATTGCACATATTGTTTTGAATTGATTTAGGGACTACTGTTTAAACATAGTAAGTAGCCAGACATAAATATAGGAAAGAGGTCAAGACCAGAGGTGACGATTTTGTACTCACCAGAATAAGCTCTCACAAGTAGAATATTTAAAAGGTGAAGGTAAGTGATAGGGAAAATTTATGGAAAAACAACAATAAATAATAAATAAATAAATAAATAAATAAATAAATAAATAAATAAATAAATAATAAATGGGTGAAACAAAAACAGCCTACAAAAAAAATCAGAGGAGGAGCCATAGAGTTCAGAGAAAAACCAAAAGAAAGAGAAGCTTTCAAGTAGTAGAATGAACTAAACTAATCACCCACTGACATATATTAGCTCATTAGATTCTGGTTTAGAGAATTAAAGAATTTTGAAATAATCATGATTGCTAATATTTATTGAGCAATACCTGAGTATTGGCATTGAGCAAAGCTTTTGAAATGCATTATTTTAAGTACCTTGCAGAAGCCTACAGAATACACATGATTATTATTTCCATTGTACTGGTAAGGGGACATAATTATTAAGAATTTAAAAAAATTAAGATTCACATAGAGTAGACATGTGTATCCAGATTTGTCTGATCCCACAAAGGGCACATTTTTAAAAGAAAAAGAAAAATACAAGAAAGAATAAAAAAAAGAAAAACAAAACAGAGAGAAGAAAACTATGAAAAAATAAAATAAATAAACTAAACAAAAATAAAGAAAAAAACAAAATAAAAATAAAACAAAGTGTGCACTTTTTAAAAATGATTTTTAGTGCTTAGTCAAGAATGAATTTTAGACACTTGCTCCAGAACCACTTGGATCCTGCCAATAAATAAATAAAGAGTAGATTCCTGGGCCCCACCTTAGAACTACTGAAGAATCCAAATCTGTTATGACATTTTAATAAGCAGCACAAGTGAATATTAAAGTTTGAGAATCATAATAATGTTTCTAAAAAACTGTTCTGTAGGTCATGTCACTAAGTTTCCTGGTGATGTATTAAGTAGCCCTTATATAATTTGGTTGATGCAGAAGGAAAAGTATTAAAAGAAGTTTGAATAATTTTCTTCATATGTTTGAAACTAATGGCTAATTGTGATTTTCAAAGAATTCTATTTTTAAATAATCATTATGTTTTAAATTATGTAAATACAGTTTAAGAATGGTGTCAGTACCTTCCAGCAAACACAGATTTGTCTCATTTGTATTTGTTTACATTTGTGGAAATTGAAGTAATCATTGCTTGTTTGTGATGGGTTATGGTTTGCAGAAAGTGGGATAAATTAATCTGTAAATAGATTTGTTTCACAAAGCAATGAAAAGAAATATACAATTAGGAAGTATGCAAAATGACTGAAACTATATTGTTTTTATTTCTAATTATTTTTGTAAATTTCCATTTTAAAACAAATTCATCAAAACTTTCTATTTACTCTCTTTGTTAAATTAGTTGATTTCCCAAAAATATTACATGAGGAACAGATGATTTTGTTACTAAATGAAAAGAATAGCAATTTTAAGTTTAATTGTGGTGAAATGTTCAATCAATAAGTGTTTGTCTTTCTCCTTTACTTGATGATGTTACTGACATATCAAAGATAAAAATTGATGCAACATTATTAGGTCGTCTTATAACCATACATAAATGCTGAAACCGAACATGAAAAAATGGTTTCAGAACTGACTTTGACAATATCTTCCAAGAGGAAATATTTACCCTTTCAGATTTTGCATGTAATAGTCTCATTAATTTCACATTGACAAGTGATTGATCATTGAAAATAGTCTTGAGTAAAAGATCTTTAAGTAATTTTTGGGTCAATTTTCAATTGGAATATCCTAACATATATGACAGGATGAGTCAACATTTACTACTTTTTTCAACATCCTGTAATTTTAAGCAAAAAATGAAATATAAATTTAAGGAAACAAAACTAATCAAATATAAACTCTGACATTTGGCTTATCCCCGCTGAACTATTATTATGCATTCCACTGGCATGAAGCAATCAAACTCAGGTATGATCTAGAATGTGCTGGATGAAAATTTATAGTTAGAGATATCAAAGAGCCTATTAATCATATAGAGTGAGCATGAGGATTATCAAGTATTGTATTAAAAATGTTATTTACGGCTAGGATTAAATACATACAAAACTAGGCTTCAGGTGATAAACACACAATATTCAGATGTTGAATTCAGATGAGTATTCTGATGTTGTATTATAAGTTGTACACTTGAAATATACATAATGTTACTAACCAATGTTTCCTCAATAAATGCAATTAAAAAAGAATGATAAACAAAACAAAACAAAAAATCCAGAGCATATCCCCATATAAACACAATGCTAAAACAAATTTCAAAACAAATTCAAAATATAAAAATACAGAGATGACATTTCAGCACACGTAGTAGTTCTAACCTATAAAAGATTAGAGTGTGATAAAATTCTTATTTACAAAAATACCTATAGCCCTTCAATTGTGGAAACTACCATTGTACTCCCATTAATCTCAATTAGGGATGAAATGGGATATCTCTTGAGAGATTCCTTATCTTACAATGTGTGTGTTTGTTCATGTTAGGAAAGACTAAGAGAACCTTCCTAAAGAGGATGAGGTTTATTGTTCTCATGAAACTTAAGAATTTTCCTATATCTGGCTAAAACATTTTCTTTTTGTACCACGGTTATGGACTTTAATATGTAATTTTTTAATAGAGAAAAGGCCAGAAAGGAAGATAAGATATAGAAAAATGCATTCTATCTAAGAAGCAAAGGGCTAAATAACATCAAATCATTATTTATATGACCCATGTTATTATGAAATATTAATAGGTGGCCTAATGATTCATTTTATGTTTTCTGATCTTAGGAAGGCATAACCAAAAAATAGAGGAAAGGCAAGTAACTTAATTAGCAATGAAATTCTAAATTGTTTTTCTAAGAATGCAAGCTTATAGTTAATTGGTCATTTTTATTGATAAATACAATGAGGTATACTACCAGAGTTACCATTCTTATAAAATGATCAGGAACAGAAAATCCACAATGAACTCTCAAATTTGAAGGTAGTAACATTCTAAATTCAATGGTCCAAAGAGTAAGAAAAAATTTAGAGCTTTGATCAGGATAAGAAAAATGTCAAGATAGATAAAGATATTGGAAAATTATCTAAGGCAATATTATAGTACAGAGTATTCCATTGTGGGACTGTAATTTTTACTTTCTAAAATTAATTATAGTTTAAAACATTAGCTTCAGAAATATCTACTATATTTCTAAATATACAGTGGGAAGCAAACTATTCTCTTCAATAAGACTACATGCTAAAGACATGTTTATTTTGTTTTGTTTTCCATTTCATTTTTTTGTTGATGTGGAGTGATGGAGTTTTGTATAATAATGTGATAATGTTTATCTGATAAGGATTGAAACTGGTCTTTATATATGTATAGTTATATAACATAACCCTTTTACATATTATTTCTAGATTCAGATGATAATAATATGTAACATTACAAACATGACATGACAGATACTATTAGACTTTAATTACATGTTATTTATATTGGTGATTGAAGTCTATATTGTATACATATAAAATTTAAAACAGAAATAATATAATTTTATAGTAAATGAAGCCTGGGGGATTTTTTTTTTTTAATTAAACTGTTTTTTGGTGCATAAATGTTTTCATGACTTATCTAAGTCATTACATGTAGAATTTATCAGATCTTATCTAATCATGTCTGTTGGTGTTAAAAGTATAATTATATGAGAAAGAGCTCTGAAACTGAAATGTAAAATACATCAAATATGGGATTCTACACTTGGAAATATATGCATCAGAACACCATATTTTAAGAAAAACAGCTCTCTTCTGTTATCTATGCTTTAAATCTCAACACTCTGCATATCCTCACTTGTAGGTCAATATTTCTAAAGAAAAATGACACAACAGTGCTGACTGGTCTCACTTGAAATTCATAATCATGAATCTCACATGAGCTCTTCAACACTGTCAGCAGCTCACAAATATATTTGTCTGGTGAGCTTTCCTTCCCAATTCTGAAAAGACTATTTCATACCTCCTACTCCTTATCAACTCACTGTTCAATCCCCCATCAATTCTTTCAACTGAAAATATCGCCTCATATTTTATTGAAAAATATAAAAGGTATTGAAAAAAGGCTTTATCTTCCCACAATCACATCAGTTAACAACCTATATCTGAACCCAACATTTTTCCTTTGCTATCATGACTCTACTCCAAGATTCAGTTTACTTGAGTGCTAGATTTCATCACCTGTAGAACACTCAAACTCTTAGTTTTTGTGGTGATGACATTGTTACTGTTCTACAATGTCAATTTTTCCATGTCTTCAGAGTCATTGCCATCAGAGTAGAATATACTTCATTTTTAGGTCTTGTCTATTTATAAACAAACTACTAAAAAGATCTTTCTTGACCACATTGCATTCTTTGAAAATGCTTTAATTCCCTTACTAGCAAAACATTCAATAAAGAAATCAAGTTGTGTACAGTCAATATCTCAACTTCCTCACTTTATAGTCTCTAGTCTTCCCATTCCACCTTTTCCAATTCAACAAAACTGCTCTTTGGCACAGTCATCAGTGACATTCATATTATAAAATTCAATGCTCAATTTTTGTATCTAACCCCACCTCTAAACACACCAGATAGTTTAACAACCTCTGTAATCCTGAGTTTTCTTTTGGGTTGTGGTTTCCATTACTAAAGTCTACTTTTCTTCCTATCTCACTAGATCTCCTTCTCACTGCCCATTGTTTTCCTCTTTGCATATGATCATATTTTAAATATTAACCTGGCTCAAAACTCTGACATGGAATTCCTTTTCATCTCTATATCATGTTCAGACACAGAAAGGAGGCCAATGAGGCAAGATTAACACATTCAGAAGAGTCAAGTTTTGAAATGATGTCTTTTGATTTTTTTATTTACAATAGCGAGTCGAATTATAGTTTTCTTATTTAAAGAACTTAACCTGGACTAAAATATAAACATCTTACAAATAAGGACTCTCCTTAGATCTTCACCAGGTTGGTTGCCTTTGAACATTCAGATCCTTGCTCTGTCTCTAGTCATTAACAGGCATTAACAAACGACTCCACTGAATAAATATATTTACCCCCATCCCACCATTATTGTTCTTTATTATATCTATCTATTTTACTCTCTCTTAGGACCTATTTCTGTTGAAATGATCTTAATTACCTACTTTTCTTTTCTAGAATGTAGCCCATCTGTATTATCAATGCTTAGAAAAATGACTAATAAAGCATCTGGGACACAGGTGATCAATATATAGTTAAATGATAATAGCTTGGATATTCTAAAATATTAATATTGAGACATTAACATCTTTATTAAATGAGTAACTTTTTGGTTAAGAAAATAAAAACTAATATATTTATGCTTATATTCTAAAACAAGGATAAAGGTCATGATTATAGTAAGCATGCTCTTCTTCACTCTTTCTTGAAATAATAATAATTTGAAGGATCCATTTCATAAACTTTTTACCTCAAGTTCATTTGCCTAAAGGTAAATTTAAGGTGTGACACATATTGCATTGCAGGTTAGAAAACTGACCTGTGACGGGTAGGATATTCCACACATAGTAGAGATGAAAGATTATGATGTTTAGCTTATATTGTAAAGGGTCTCAAAAGCAAATTTGATATAAAATAATGAAGAATCAGTATAGGTTTTGAGCAGCAAAAGACATGGAAATACTTAGTAAGAGTGATATATCAAGCATAAGTTGAAAAATAAATTGCAAGAAAATCTGAGGAAAGCATTTGTGCAGCAGGTATACAGTTAAGTGTATATGGTGCTTATGAACTTAATTGGAATTGGTCAGTTATTTGAGACATGGAAAAGGCAGTCCAAATGAAAACCTAACATAGAATTTTTAGAACTTAGTGATAAATTAGATGTGGGTGAGAATGGGGATTAATAGAATAAAAGGTTAGTTTTGAGCTGGGCAACTAGAGAAGAATCATACCAGAGGCAGTGAAAGGGAAGAAGGGCAATATCCAGGAATAATAAAATCTTACAGGAAATACGACTGATCCAGTTTACGATGTCAATGTTAAGATTTAACAGTGCATTAAAATTACACTAAAATCCTGTCTGAGACTGAATAGAAATGGTGATATAACTAAAGGAAGGGGAAGCATTTCTTCCTTTCCATAACCTCCAGGCAAATCTTCCTTTTAAACCCCATTGTAGGTTTTCATTATATGATATCTGATATGCTAAGTACTCTTAGGCACTCAAAATTTACTTAACTCACTAAAAACACCACTCTCCCTACAATTATATTACAGCAAGCTACAGTAAGGTAAGGAGGTAGCTGCTGGATCCAGTTACTGCTTCTTTTCTCATCATATACAGAGCTGTAGGTTTCAGGTATATTACAATACAAACAGCTTGACTTTCTTTTAAAACATCGTTTTATTTCATCAGAGTTTATTAATTATTAACCTTCCCCAGAACCTGAAGCATCCCCTAAATCTGTGTGTTTTATAGGTATCAAATCAGCAAATCACCACTGAAGAGGGGGAAAAGGAAGGTGATCTTGCTCTAGTTGTTAAATCTACCTCCAGCCATATGTAAACACACATACACACAATATAACATGGAGAAATATTTTATCATAGAGCTGCCAACTGATTTACTATAGAAAAGGATTGAGGAATAGAAAGTATTATCTTGAAAAGTATATTTACACTGAAGATTGTTGAAAATTCAGTACATAAAGCAAAAAGTGTGTTTGGTTTGCATCATACTTAAAAATCTCTCAGGGAATTCATGTCTAGTACCCAAGGTGACTGTTCTTTCTTTATTATTGTATTTAATCACTATTTCTTTATTTCACAATGCCATGTGATATTTGTCTTATATTTAGGTAATTATCTAAAATCCATTTTAAATTATTCAAAATGTCATGCCTAATAAATACAAACTTTTTACAACCAATATAATAAACATGCATCTGCACAGATAGTTTTTCTACATGATCTTCACTGTACCCTGGGATTCATGGGTTACATTCCCTAGAGGAAAGAATTTTTTATAAACACTGGTTTAGCACCGTAATTACACTTAATTTGAAAAAAATTCTGGCATTAGGAGGTGAAAGGCAACTATAGCAACTGATAAAATAGGAGAACCAGAAATCCCATCTCACATACTAGGTCATAAATTCAATAAATACAGAGTCACATAGAATTAATGACCACTTTAATTAGTCTCAGTTTCTCTTTTTCATGAGTATTAAGTTAAATTTACATTATTTACCTGCTAGTTATCATAGTGCCCCTATTCTCCAAAATCCTGCTGTATATATTATAACAATATAGTACAATCTATGTCATAGACTAGTAAATAAAAATGGGAAGAAAAGGAGAGACTGCTTAGAATTCTAATAGTCTATTTGAGTCAGGGAAGTTGTAAAATTTCTCTCAAGAGATATTGAGGGTGTTTATGGAAATCACTTCCTGTAACACATGAGATGTAATATATAGAAAGAAAAAAACACATTCAGTCCATATTTTAAAGAGAGGATGTTTATGGAGCCACTATATCACTTGTGCCTTCCATTCCCTTTCATGATATGCTTTGGACATCCATTCAGTATTGACTTGTCACGCCTATGATGTTCCTTACATTGATGTATAAATATTACTGGATTCCTGATCTCAAGTAGTTTTCTGTCTACTCAGGGAATCCAACATGTAAAAAATAATGACACTTAAAATGTGAAAAGTGAGAACTGCTTAGAGGACAAGGGAGTTAGGGATCACTTGCCCAACCGAGGTGCTTCTGGAGTTGACAGATCTGTCTGAAACTTGAAAATCCAAAACAGAGGATGGTAATTTAACATGAAGGGCTGGCTGAAATTAGTGGTAAAAAGAATCATTCTAGGGATTTTGTAGTTATTTCCTCTGGTTCCAGGTTCCTTTTAGAAATAACTATCTTTGTTTATAAAATAAAAGTATTGTGTATAAAAAGAGAGGCTTCAAATCAAAGGTTAGAACCTCATAATAGACTCCAAAACTAAAACACTGTCAGGTTCCCCTTTATTTAACAGACAAATAAAAATATTGAGAATTTATTTTCTCTTCTTTGTTTTTCATCTAACAATGTAGGAAGAAGAGAAAAGTCTAGATGGGCAGATGGTGGAGACATATGAAGACTAGAGACCAAACTTCGTCTTCTTAAAAGCTGGGATATAAAATATTCAATTTTCAGTTGTTTGCATTGCTGCAAGCCATAGGTTTCAAAAGAGACTGACAGTGTCCTAGTTGAAAAGACCTTAAGTGAATACTTAATTTGTTTAAGCAAGACAAAGTCCTGGAATAGAAGCAGCAGTTGCAAAATAATAAGATGTCCATAAATTTCACTACACAAATGGAAGCAGGAACTCTGAGCGAGAGATTACATGAGAACATAAATCTCCTGAAAATTTACCTCGTATTTCCCACAGTATAAAGTACTGAGTATGAGTTTATCTTCTTTAGATATTAAGGGATAGACCCCAACTTGCATCTGACATTGTTACTTTCTTCTTAACCCTAATAGTATAGTTAGGGTGACACCACTACCCCCATGAAGTGAATATGTCAATATAAGCAATCACAGCATTTGCCTTGCTTGATATTATTGCCCCTCTAGCTACCTTTTCTTGCATTGCATTTCTAAACTTTGGAACCACTAAAACACAATGATTGCATTTATCTAATCACTGACTGCTTCTCAGGCAGGTCTAGCCTACTGATAATGATGTTACAGGCTAAGGAAGCCTGGGGCACTGGCCGAGCCCATTATCACTTTTAGGAAGCTGCCACAGGCAGTTCCTCAGACCTGGGGATCTGCCTTTAATAGGGCTCACGGGTGGGGTGTGTAGGGTTCACTCTTTATTGACTGATTTAAAGCATCAGAGGGAGAATTAGTGTGAAGGAAGGCAGTTTCAAGGTTACTAAAGAGACCAGTATTTAGGTTACTTAGTGATTTCTGAAAAAGGAAACCTCCTGGGTGGACTCAGCCTGACCCCTTGCCTGGTTGCTTTGCTGATAGCTATGTCTAACGGCTGACTATATGTTAATTCAAGATGGTTGTCTTTCCAATGGATAGGTATCCATGCAATCAAAAGTTTAATGTCAGGTACTTATGCTACATTGTCTTTAATTCCTGTTTCTTACACTATTTTAACTGCTCTCACAAAAGTATTGTGCTAAAAACCAAGTATAATCACCTATATAAGACCTCCATGAACCACAACGCTTCTGAATAAAGTAAAAGATACATAAGTTAGTCTTCACAGACCGCTGAGATCTGACTCAAACCATCTTTGTGATGGATCTCCTACATGAATGATCTGTTCCAGGCACAATTTATGCTCATTACTAGCCACATTTATCTTTTTAGTCCTTTGTTTTCTATGTATTTAAAAAATAGCATCACCTTCCTTTTACCAGTACTCTTATTAAATGCCCTCTTTATTCCAAATATACAAATTTCCTCTGACCTTTAGATGCAGCTCCAAAATATGTATTACACAGTTTATGGAATTGCCATTTCTGAAACTAGAGTTTTAAGATCCTGAGTACTTGTATCCTTCACTATATCTATCACATAAAAAACAATATTGATAAAATTAATTGATTTTATAAACATTTTTTATAATTTCAATATGAGAGAATTTGAGGGAATTTAGAAGTACTTTACTATACTTCTTTTATTCTCAGCAACCATCACAAAATATTTTTATGTATTTTACTTTGAATCAGATATAGAAGAGAATTTAGAATGAGGAAAAAAAACCCTCTCTCTCAAATAATAATCTTCCCAAAACTAATATAAATATTTACAACATTTATAAACAATAATTTTTTAATGATGAACTCAATATATGATAATTAAGGAACATAAAGTGTTCCATTTTTTTTTACGTTGTCAAGATTTTCTCACTAAAGAACTATTATAAACATATTTCCATGATGTTAAATAAGTTATGTTTACAAAAGTGTTTAGCATCTTACCCTACTTCAAAGTTCCTTATGAAGAATAATTTACCCTCCATGTTATTTTTTGACCACTTACAATGTTTTTTATTATTTTGATGTTATCACAGCATTTTGATATATTAGAAGATCTCTAACTTGCCAAGTATATTCATAACCAATTGCCAAATGTTAAATGCAAAAAAATCAGAATGTGTGACAGATGGGTATATAAAATTGACTCTCCTGGCATGCCTCACCTTCTGACATTTGAAAAATTGACTAATTGGGCTGTAAATTAGCTCATGTGGAATGGAGAGCAAGCTTCATGTAATCATCCTGTCACATCAGAGATCATATAGAAATCACTGTTGATAAAATCTGATCTTCTACAAACCCTCATTACTGATTTTCTCATTTAATATTATTTAATCACCAGTTGTTATCATCATTGTGGTTTTCTCTGATTAAACATCAAATCTATAGGCAAATATAAGTATCTTAAAATGTGGTCCTTTAACAAGTGACTATTTCCTTATTTGGTTCATTATGTTTTGATTCTTTATATATTGCATCCAAAGAAAAATGCAGTGTCAAGAACAAAGTTTTTAGGTAATAAGGAAATAATGATTACATCTATCATACTTTTATCTTTCACTGTATCTATCATACTTTTGTTCAAATAGCATTTTGAGAAATATTTTTCTTCTTAGTTAATTTTGTCTTCACTTTAACAGGTTCGTTTAATCCTTCCAATCCGTCATTGTTTATGACTGATGTAAGCATAAGTCCTGAAAGAACCAACGGTTGTACATGTTACTTTAGGATGATACTAGAAACAATAATTATAATGAAAAGAAACCAGCAGCCCAAAATATTATCTATGGGTAGTTTCTTGCTTTGTGAATTATAATTCAAGTTCATCTGATTTTTCTATCATTTTATTCTAGTTATATTTTTTCACTGTAGTATTCATAGGTATAAATTATGAAATATCTATTATTAATATACACAAAATTTTAAGAGATCTCTATTTACTTTGTTTTAAGCTAGTAACATATTCTTGAAAACTAATAATTATGTTAAAGGTCTGTTTGCATTTGTATTCTATCCTCTTATTTTTCAGTACTTCATAAATTGGATG
This sequence comes from Miniopterus natalensis, assembly GCF_054644295.1. Taxonomy (NCBI): domain Eukaryota; kingdom Metazoa; phylum Chordata; class Mammalia; order Chiroptera; family Miniopteridae; genus Miniopterus; species Miniopterus natalensis. The sequence continues at coordinate 30,624,425 of NC_142086.1, forward strand.
ATAAAAAATGCACTTTAGGTACAATAATTTTAGGGTTAGGAGCACATTTATTTTTTAAAAATAAATTAAAAGCCAACTTTTTTATGTTAATCACTTGGATTATTCAATTACAGAAGTAATGCTTTTGACATTTATATTACTAAATAAAACTCCATTTGAAGCAAAATGGAAGTGTCATTTATTGGAGACAATGACACAAAAGGCTACTTTGGATGTTTCTGTCTTTTCAGTGGTTTGTGACCCAGGGCAAACCACAGAAGGCTTCAGTTTGCCATGGAAAGAAAGGAAACGGTACCTCCCTTCCCAGCCTGACCTATCACAATACTGAGAGCAGTGATGGAAAGCTATAAAACATGGGCAACCTTTGGAATGTGTCACCAGATCTTTCAGTTTATACATGTCGTTTAGTGTTCCACTGGAAGGAGAACATCTTTTGGAATTTCAAGAAGTGGAAGAATCCTGTATACTGTTGTTCCTAGTACTACTTTATCAGTCTCCCCATGTGTATAGTAAACAACATAGTCCTCAAGCAATGATTTTCTAAATGATCAACAAAATGCCTCATATAATTTCATTAAGATTTGCATGCATTCCCAAATTACAATCAAATTTGTGAGATAATGTAGTTCTTCTTGGGAGAGATCTCCTTCCTCCATAGTCATTAAAATTTTATTTCTCGGCAATCAGTCCAATATTTCTTTTAATGAACATGTATTTACTGGGACTTACTATATGTTTAGACATATAGAGTCATTAAAGAGAATACAAACATAGTTAAGAAGGTCACTATAACTTAAAATCTTAGTTGGTAAAATGAGGTTTAAATATGTAAAGCCATCATATGACAGTGCAAATAAATTCTGAGCTATCACAGACAGGATAAGACCTGAGTTGGGCTCAGAAGTAAATTAAGCCTGTATAAAGAATAAAAAAGAGAAGAACATTCTAAACACTTAGAATAGCAAAGTGTGTTCAGTATACTATGAGAACAAAAAAAGAGAGCTTGCCTTCCTGGAGCTAGTGCTGGAAGAACATGCCGAAGTTGGTGACAAAGACCTGAGCTCTAGTTACACATATATTGTAACTTTCCCTATATTTTAAGTACTGGATTGCCTCAGAATAATGAGACTCTTATGTTAATCCTAAACTGTTCATTCTAAAGATTTTGTCTTATATCAGAAATTTTATTGCATAACCCTTCAGTTCAAAAACCCCCTTCGGTTTTCTATCACTTTCTTATTTAAGCTCCTGAAAGTATAATTTCTTTCTTATGAAGTAGATGATGTAACATGCTCTCCAATGAAAACTTACCAAACTGAACATATCTTTAATGCCACTCAAGATCTGTTTTCTCTTCTTGCTTTTCCTACATAAAGTATTACATCACCATTCCCAGGCCAGAAATTAGTAACTTTGTTCATTTAGGCTTCTATTTTTTTTTTTTTAATATATTTTTATTGATTTCAGAGAGAGGAAGGGAGAAGGAGGGAGACAGAAAGATCAATGATGAGAGAGTCATTGATGGCCTGCCTCCTGCTCACCCCCTGCTGATCGAGCCTGAAACCTGACCAGGAATCAAACCTTAATCTCCTGAGCCATGCCAGCTAGGCTAGGCTTCTATTTTTGTTTACTCAATTTTCAGGCCTTGCTCATTCTACTTGCTAAATATTTTTCCCATTATTTGTTTTCTGTCTCTATGTTTGTTTAACCTAACTATTGTTACTTTTTTTCTGGCCCTCAAGAGTTATTACCAGGATTCTGTTTAAAGCTATTCAATCACCATTCTTTGTTTTTACAATAAAACAAAGCATCAGCGTAGTATATAGATTCTTCAAGATCCCTTCCCAGCCCTCTTTCCAACCTTTTCTCTCAGAGCTCTCTTCCTCCTTAATTACTTTGTACCAGCTCTTCAGAATCAATTACACGTCCCATAATGAGCATGCTCTTTGCAGATCTGTGTGTTTGCCCCCCCACTGTTACATCTTACAACTTAATTCTCCTCTTCAGCTGTATCCAGCTCTCGTCCTTTTAAGACTCTGTTCAAACATTCACCCTCTCAAAGCTTTTTGTGAAACTGATAGGGTTTCTCTGTTAATTAAATTACATAGTAATCTGTATTATGATACTTTCAACCTTGCTCCAAACTAAAATAATCGATTTAGTTATTAACAAATAACTTCTTCCTCTGGTAGAGACATGATGCCTACCTGGTATATAGTAAATGTTCAATATCTGTTTACTAAATAAGAAAACCTTATTTAGTTTCACTGATATTTAAAAAAAAAAAAAAAAGTGGGGATGGAGAGTGGGTGTTCAACCAGGGTGGGGGGAAAACAACAACTTCTGATTAAAAGGCCCTGATTCCATGCTATTGATAAGCCACTCTATAGCGGACCAGAGGAAGTCTCTGAAAATTAGAATCTATATATGCTAATCCAATGAAAAGCTGATCAAAAAGAACAATTTTTTTGTATCACAAAAGTTCAAGCAAAAGTTTACTTACTGCTTGTGTTTGAAAACATTACTTATACTTCTGATAAGACTTCAATTTTTTTAGCTTAATTTTTTTTCAAATTTTGCATCTTAATCAAATTCAAGAAATATTTTTGAGCTTTTTCAAGTGTCAGGCACCATGTTATTCTATGAAATGCCCAGCATACCTATGGTGTTGTCAGATTCCAGACTCAATATTTTAGTTGCAGAGTTGGAAGGTCAGCAGAAAGTTTAAGAGAAATAATTTCAAGGAACAGATATGCAAGTAATTATTTCCAAATTCCAAACTCAAAATAAAGAAACATGGAAGCCATTTCCTTCTGGGAGAATATCAAGATTTTTATATCAGACTATGCAAAGCATTTGTAGTTAGATTTTTAAAACCATTTGAGAGAGATGTGTGTGCACACTCTATGAAATGGATGCTTAAAAGTGATAGAATAGTGTCAGGACAGGCAGTCAGCCATGCTTAATCTGTGGAGAGGCTTTGAACACAAAAAATCCATCAAACAAAACCTAGTCATGCTCACAGTGGAAAAAAATATATATTTTGCAATTTAAACAACTAGTTTGCATTTTCATCATTTGCATGAATACCTCTACTTTGTTAGTCAGATTGTAGCATTGGTTGAAAGGAAGCCATCTTTTCTCCCCTTCTAAAGAAACAATGATCATCTATAGGGTATTTTTTCTTTTTCTTAGTATATGAAATATTGTAATTTGCTCCTAAAGCTGCATTGCATGACTCATCAGAAGATAACTGTAAAGGCCCTTGCAATAACTATAGTTATAATTTGTATCTATAAACCTGGAGATTGTTGACTTCATAGAGCAAACAGCTATTGTTCTCTAATGTAGTCAAAATGAACTAATTGATAGTTTCTTAGTACTGACTGGCATTTGCTTGTGAGCCTAACATGCATAAATACTCTGAGGCAATCATTAATCGATTTATTCATTTCCAAATCAAACAGTTTCCCCTTGAATTATTTATAAGAAAAACACAATGTAAACACAGGACATTAAAGATGACAAAGGAATGGTATAGTGCATATGCAGAGGTAGTTATTCATTTTAATTCTGACTTGCCAGTTCCCAGATTTATTTCTCCTTACACATCAAACTAGCAATGACAGCTTTAAATGCTGCCTCTACTCAAAGGGCCAAGGAATTTTTTCCTAAATGACTATTTTAAAAACCTGCTTGAACAAATTAAATATATAAGCTTAGGACAGATTGGCTATATGTTTACCCCTTTATTAATTATATAACCAAACATGATATATGTCTTGAGCACCCAGAGTTTCCCAATCTAAACTCAGTACTAAGAGAGTATATAGAATTGCAGAATAATTTTCCCAAACTGGTAAATTCCTTAGCAAATAGAAAAAGATAATAATAATCTATATTTTTATTATTAAGTTAAAAATATGTATTTACTCTTACTATGTATGTATGTATGTATGTATTTTATTATTGTTGAAAGTATTACACATGTCCTTTCTTTTTCCCCTGTTGATCCCGTCCACCCGGCATCCACCCCTGTCCCCCTCCAGGTCTTATCCACACTATGGTCTGTGTCCATAGGTCATCTATATATGCATCTAAGTTCTGGATTACTCACTCTCATCCCAACCCCCACCTTCCCTCTGCTCCACGCTGCTATATCTCTGTATCTATCTTGTTCATCAGTTTATTTTGTTCATTAGATTCCGCATATGAGTGAGATCATGTGGTACTTTTCGTTGCCTGAATGGCTTGTTTCACTTAGCATAATTCTCTCCAAGTCCCTCCATGCTGTCCCAAAGGATAAGAGATCCTTCTTCTTTACAGCTGCATAGTATTCCATGGTGTAAATGTATCACAGCTTTTTTTATCCACTCATCTATTGATGGGCACTTGGGCTGTTTCCAGATCTTAGCTATTGTAAATTGTGCTGCTATGAACATAAGGGTGCATAAGTTTTCTAATTGATGCTTTGGGTTTCTTAGGATATATATTCCTAGAAGTGGAATCACTGGGTCAAATGGCAGTTCTATTTTTAATTTTTTGAGGAAGGTCCATACTATTTTCCTTAGTGGTTGCACCAGTCTTTGTCCCCACCAGCAGTGTATCAGGGTCCCCCTTTCTCCACACCCTCGCCAGCACCTGTCACTTGATGATTTGTAGATGGAGCCATTCTGACAGATGTGAGGTGATATCTCATTGTTGTTTTAATTTGCATCTCTCTGATGATTAGTGACTTTAAGCATCTTTTCATATGTCTCTTGGCCATCTGTATTTCCATTTTGGAGAAGTGTCTATTTAGGTCCTTTGCCCATTTTTAAATTGAATTGTTTGTACTCTTACTAATTTTAATTTTATCACATTCATAAAACTTACAAGGCTCATAATAGAGCTATCAGTCTTTCTTATTCCTTTATTAAGATTGATTAGAAGAACTCAATAGTGACATAGGTCTTAGGTTTCTCCAATTCATTCATTTTCCAGACTATAGCTAATGTATTTTGAACTGTAAAAATGAAGGAAAATTATATGCCTGCCAATAAATAAAATCATGTCATCCCATGTGGTTCCTTTAATCCCTTTATTCTTTAATTGTATTTTCTTCTACATGTTGACAAATTTGTAAAATTCAATAATCTACAAATTGTTTCCCCAGTTATTACTGTAGTGGCCAAATTTTCTTGGATTTTGAAGCTGACCTTTTAGTCACAGCAGCCTTCCAAATGAGTTTAAGGTTTGAGCCTACAGTCACTTAACAGGCATAAAAATTGCACAAGAAACTAAATTGCACCTACCGGCAACTATATGCATAATTAGCCCATTGGATCTTCATGCCAAGAGTACAAATTAGCCACTCAATTGCACCTGCAACTGGTCACCTGAAGGCTCAATTAGACACACATAGATTTGCCTTGACAATACATATCTGTCACCAAGTAGCTGATTTACATTTTTAGACCACGAAAAGGCACTTGTCCTTTTAGAACTTCCCTGGAGAACTCAGCTTTGGAATATTCTCTTATATCTTGACATTATCCACTCTCAAGCAGCATTCTCCAAATATTTAAAAAAATGCAATATGTTATCTCTATGCTTTTTTTTCTCATATTACTTGTTTAGCTCGGTGAGCCACATAGAGTTGTAATAATCTTTAATTCTGTACCTCTGAGAATTGCTACTTCTAAGTATCTTTGTTCTACAGAATTATGCATTCTGTCCTTGAACACAAACTGATTGGTCATGACTAATGCTTGCTCTGGCAACACTGGGGTATCCAAACAATATATTCTCATGGAAACTTTATATTTCTTGAAGCACAATTTTTATTTCATGGAGACAGCTAAAAATAGCCAGTGTTCATGAATAATGTTCTTATTTTTATTTTATTAGATTACTAACTCCATGTGCAGAACACACTTCTCTTATTTTAGGCGTTACCTACCACCTTCTTTTAAAGACTAAGAAAAAAATTACTTACAAAAAATGTCATGAAGATCGGACAGAGAATTTCTATATATGCCTTACTCACTTTCTCTTGTTAAATGTTAGATTATGATAACATACTTGTCACAACTGATGGCTCAGTTTTGCAACATTATTATTATCTAAGGTTCATACATTATTCATATTTGTTTTGTTTTTCCCTAATGTTCCTTTCTTGTTTCAGAATTTCATACAGGGCATACATTACATGCAATTATCCCGTCTTCTTAGGTCTTGTAGACTGTGAGAACTTTACTTGTTTATGACTTTGGCAATTCTGAGGAGTAATAGATATTTTGTAGAACGTCCCTCAACTGGTATTTGTCTGAATTTTTTTCATGATTACATCAGGGTTATAGGTTATTGGGAGTAGTAAGACTACTGAGGTACAGTGACATTAGCATCACATCATACCAAGGATACGTTCTATCAACATAACTTACTAGTGTTGTTGTTGACCTTAATCAATCGGCTGAGGTAGTTTTTGTCAGGTTACTTCCAAGTAGTTAGTCTTCTGTCCCTTGGGAAGGATTGCAGGGCACACACAAAGAGGGGGGAGTTATGCTTCACCTTTGGCAGAGGAAGTATCTACCAGACATGTTGGGAATTTTGCACAGGATATTTATCTATTCCTCCCCATTCATTTATTAAATCAATGGCTTATTTATAATAGACTCACAGACATTTATTTTATACCGTGGGTTCAATGCAGTGCTATATTATTTATTTTGTTGTTCAAATTCTTTCATTTTGGTCATTGGAGCCTTTTCAGTTCACTTCCATGTCCCTTTGACATACTGTGTGTGTGTGTGTGTGTGTGTGTGTGTTTGAGCATTTTTTTATTTTCTGGCTCTATAAGATGCTCCAAGTCCATCTTTCATATTACCTGTCTCAGTCCAAGAATCAGCAATTTCCTTCTATTGGAGAATGTTATTAGAAACCCAAATCTGGAGTGGAGAGTCATTTTTTCCCCCACTTTTTGCAAATTATACTTTTACAAAGTTAAATGGATTTTATTGAGGCCATGGATTATTTATAGGAGTCTGTTTTCCAAGCTTGTTCTTTGTGGGCAACCCAAACATAAGGAAGTTATCATTTTCAACGGGAGAGCAGACTGCCTAGAGAAACCATCAGAATGGAATGTGAGCAAGACTTGATGAATCCCTTATGTTACCCAAGGTTTTACAATGTACTAAAATGTAGCAATGAAATAAATCTACCATAAGTATAGAGATAGACATAGCAACACAACTTTCTTTGATTCTCATTCTTTTATTCTCGCTTTACTTTGAAATGCTGCACAATTTAAAAGAAACAGGAAAGATGACATCAGGCAAACAATTTAAATAAACAGTTAAACAAAATCTTCTGCAAACTAATCTACACACGTTGAATAGAAAACTGATGTAGTGTTAAGTCTTTTGTCTCAGGTGGTATTCATCTGCTTCTAGGAATTCTAATTTGCAACCACTGCAAATCCCTACTTGAGTAGGTATTTTTTAATTAAATTTGTCTGTATCATTTGTGATTGGGCGATTAAGAATTAGATCTGATATTTACTAATACTATTAATGTGCTATCACACAAATTTTACATAAGTGGATGGTAAAGATGTTTTGCCTCTATTGTGACAGACCCGAATTCAATACTCAATATAATTTAATTATACCAGGATGGATATGTCATAAGACTATGAAAGGAAGCTAAACTTTAGGTGTCAGGGGTCAAATATTAATAATAATTATATATATGAGATCTACTGTCACTTAGTGGTCCCTTTATATTCACTGCTTATTTCTATATAAACAGCTCAGTTCTACTTTGGAAGTATAAAACATAATTTTTCTTCTTATTGACATTAAGATATAATGGATACCATATATATTTTTTCTTATATTTTTTATCACTTTTTTTAAAATTTGCTTTTATTGATTTCAGAGAGAGGAAGGAAGAGGGAGAGAGAGAGAGAAACATCAATAGTGAGAATCAGCCGTTGGCTGCCTCCTGCACGCCCCCTGCTGGGGATCGAGCCTGCAACCCCTGGCATGTGCATTTAATCCTAACTGGGAATTTAACGGTGACCTCCTGGTTCATGGGTTGACGCTCAACCATTGAGTCACACTGGCGGGGCTCATCACTTATTTTTTAGCACAATGTCTATTGCTATTGACCAGAATAGTGCCATATACATACTTTCTATACATTAAATACAGAATTTGAAAATTTGGAACAATGTGGCCCCCAGGAACATTTTTTATTTTTAATTCACAAAATAAGAGCTTACAACCTCAAGAGCACTCTAAACAATTTCTCACTCCCTTTTCTTTTCAGAGGTATACAATGTCAGGGAGTATGTAAACAGTATAATAAATTGTGCCATTATTTGTTATTAGTGGTAATAAATTGTTTGACGACGTTTCTGATTTTGTTTTAAATTTCATATGGCTCAGACTCCCCTGAAGCGCCCTTTAAAAAGAAATCTAGTTTCCAACCACTTGCCACGACCTCAAAGTGCACACAGTGTACTCCTGAAATCCTTATGAAGGCAGGAGACTTGCCACATATATTATCGCCCTCAGAAGGGAAACTGGGTGAGAGGCTTGCATGCCCATCAGAGATCATGTAGCTCAGTTCTCCTATGATGGAGGGCACAAGAAACAGAGCCATCTTATGCATGTATATCTTTTCACCAAATAGCTCTCCTATTAGTGCCAGATGTGTTTGCTGGAAAGCTACTGATTTTAGTAGCTCAATGATGCACCTGGAATTTGCCCTTTTATAGACTGATGGCTAATTGAGTTAAATACTCTGTAAAAGGAAAGAAAAAAAGAGAGAGAACTCATGTATGCTTTTCTAAATTTCAACATTTCAAATCTCTTTCAAGTATACCTTTTGACATTTAAAAATACATAATTTCTTTTATATTTTTAAACAACTTTAAGATTTCTGAAGCCTCACAGTTTAATGTAGGATATAAAGCATCCTGTGTATAGCTACTTAGACATGTATAAATTAGTAGGGACTAGAATAAAGATCTCTTCTTCTAAATACTTTGAAAATCTGGGGCGTATCATGCCCACAAATTGAAAGTCGTGTTTAGTATATATTAGGAGGTAAACACCCTTTTCAGGGCTTTTCTTCTTCCTACCTTTCTTGTCTTATTCTTTCAGTTTCCCAGATGAGTTTTCACAGTAAATAAGCTAAGCTTATGTTTATTAATATGGAAAAAAAAATTTCTTATACACCTGTATTATTTTTCTAGTAAATTTTACTGAGCTTGCCATTCACTACTACCACATCTAAATGTAATATTTAAGGCCATTTAATATTAATATTATATTTCTAGCACTCATACTCATGTCTTATCTTCTCCCAAAAGAAGAATAAAGAGGGAGAGACTACCTATGGTTCAGAACTATTAAAATAGCATTATATAGTCAAAATACTGCTGTTACTTTATTTAGGCAGCAGGGAGTTGTACAAAACTAACCCTATGCAAATAAATTGTGTTGCCTGAGAGTCCATTAATGCAGCCAGGACAAAAATTCACAGAATGGCTATGATCCACATTCCTGCTCTGCTTAATAGTTCCCTTTCCATGCTCCTCTCTTCTTTGCTTTATTATTTTTTATTTTTCAATCCTCACCTGAAGATATTTTTTCCATTGTTTTTCAGAGAGAATAGAAGGTGGGGAGAGAGAGAGACATTGGTTTGAGAGAGGCACATAGATTGGCTGCCTCCTGCACGCATCCTGACGGGGACAGGGGCCTGCAGCTGAGGCACGTGCCCTTGGAGGGAATCGAACTTGGGACCCGTGAGCTCGCAGGCCGACACTCACCACTGAGCCCAACTGGCGAGGGCTTCCCTCTGCTTTATTTTAGAGGATAGTGCCTCAGGCGGGAACTAAAGCAGTGTTATAAGAATGGGACCCTCCCCTTTCTCTCAGAAAATTGCCACCAGCATGGCATAGTATTTAATTCAGGCAAATGATCAACAGAACCAGTTTTTATATTAACAAAATCTTAAAGAAGAGATTTTGTTGTTGTTTTGTTTTTTGTTGTTGTTTTGTATATGTGTTTTTTCGATCCTGTTCAGAGATGCTAATTTCAATGTGTAGGTCAGTGCAGTTTCCATCTAATCATTTGGAATGTGGACAAACTAAACCAATCAGGAGACCACATTTGAGACTAGTACATTACCTGGGATTTCCTTGACAAAGCCTTTAAAGTTATTTATATCCTAAATCCTGGTGCTTTCCCTTGAGCTTTTCGTTTTAGAATACCTCTTCAGTGAAGTACGGCCTCGTGAAAGTTAAAAAACTAAAAATCCTGAATAGCTACTTTACCAAGAGTTTAATTTCTTCTTTCAAGGACTAAATGCTGCTTTTCAGTGTTGGAAGAGATGAGACACTTCAGAATTCATTTAAATTCTTTATTCTTAACCACTCCTAACACGTAAGATGAATAGAGAGTATCATTTGATGGAATTAAAGTTAATGTGTTTGATTTAAAAGTAGTGTCTGCAGCTCTGAACCTCCACGCGAGATGCAGTTGGTACCTCAGCGACGCCGCTCCTTTGGATTATTCTGTTCATCTTTCTACACTTTTTAAAATCTCATTTTCACTTTTAGTCTGAATTTTCTATAGCAAGTATTTAAAAACCTCATTATACTGTGAAATACTACATCTGGCAATCCCAGACTGTAAATAGACATAACTAAGAATTAAGAAGGCATGGAGAAAAACAAAAATGCATGCTTTAACTGTTCTTACAAAAATTAGCCTGTACATTAGCTCATGTCTTTTTAGAACCTGAGCTATTGTCCACTGAGTCTATATAGGAAGTAAAAAAATTGAGAGCAAGCCTGATTCTGATAAAGTAGAGTGGTGGATTTAACAGGCATGTAGGCCTCCTCTTAGAATTCCACTCTTCACTTATATTTCAAATTCTTGTAGTTTTGAAAGTTCAACTAAATGCATTCTTTCTTTCTTTCTGGCAACATGGTATAGTATCAATAGCATGGATTTTGGAGACAGAATGTATTACTGAGTCTATCATTTATAATTTTTTAAAACTGTAGATGATTACTTTTCTCTGACTCTTAAATTTGTCTCAATAAAATTGGAAAATTAATACTTTCTTTACAAAACATGTTTTGATCACTAAATGATTTTAGTGAGGTATGGCCCATAGTAGATATTCAAAAATGTTAGATCTATTACTCAGTGTCTTAAGTTTGTACATTAATGGGTTAAAGCTTGAATATTTTCTTCTGAAGGATATTTGGTCTAATATATCTTGACCTCAAATGTTGTCACTTCCATGGTATTTCTCCTATATATTGTACAGTGAACAGAAGATTCATAACATAGCTCTATAAGCTAGAATCATTCAAATTCCTTCTATTTTTTATTAAATAATTTTTATCAGCTGTTGATTTCAAACTATTAAAGAAGCTATCAATCTGTGTTTGATAATACTTTTATTTCCAGGTCCCAGACTACAATAGACTGCTACTTTGGGTTCCACAAAGAAACTCGCTGTAGTTCATATTCCCACACTGATTCTGAGGCTGGCAAGTGATTAACTTTGGCCAATCAAACGTTACCAAGTACAACATATGCCGACTTGGTAAACACTTTCATACTGGAGCTGGTTCTCTTGGCATACCCCTTCTTGGATGGCTAAAATAAGCGAAAGAAAGAAGCTATTTTGGGAAGTCCACATGGAAGACACCCAAGGCCTGAAGCCCCAGCTGGACTTCCAGGTGCTGGCCAGCACCGCCGTGGCTCCTGAGAGAGGGCGTTTTGGACCCGGCAGTCATTTCTGTAGCCAGTCAACACCACACGGAGCAGAGTCATCACTCAGTCAGCCCACAGGTCATGAGAAACAATAACTTTTAAAACTACATAATCTAAGACAAAAGAACACCAAATGCCACACAATGAGGCCCAAATGTTGGATGTACTCGGGGATGGTTATCAAGTCTAAGCCTGGGGAGAAATCAAGAGGAAAGAAAAACCAAAGGGTTAGTACTGACAGAACAGGAGAAAAGAGAGAATAAGAATAAAAAACAATAGAATTAGCCCTGGCTGGGTGGCTCGGTTGGTTGGAGCACTGTCCCAACACCAAAAAGGCTTGGGATTCGAAGACCAGTCAGGGCCGAGACCTGGGCTGCTGGTTCAGTCCCCTGTTGGGGCGAGTCCAGGAGGCAGCTGGTTGATGTTTCTCCCTCCTGCCCTCCCTCCCTCTCTCTCTCTCTCCTTTTCTCTTTCTTTAAAATCAGTGAACATATCCTCTGGTGAGGTTTAAACATATAAATAAATACATAAAAATAATAGAATTAATACGTACTAGAAAAGTAAAATGTACATGTCCAGGGAGAGAACCTTTTTTCTCCTTTTATTGATGAAGAAAATAAAAGACAACACTAAATATGAATATATATTTTAAAAGTATAAAGGTCTGTAGATTTTTTAAAAACATTTATTTATTAAGTCTTAGGTAAATAAAGTAAGGCCTCTGCTGTTAAGAAGTTCAGAGAACAGGTTTGCAGTGTCACAGATCATCTACTCCTAATTAGACCAAAAAATTAATCCCTTTTCTTTCTAATCCCATCAACCAAATAAAGCATCAAAAATTTGCAACAGCTATCTAATTATGAGGCAAATTATACTGTTCATCTTACAGCTCTTTATTTTGCTCTATCTAAAAAACAAAAAACAACCATGTACATGATTAAAATAACAAAACACAACCTCCTGAGAATTGATCATGGGTAGTTAGCTGTGGTTTATTTTACATCACTGACATTTCTTGCTTTATTCGTCTATGTAATAGTTACATTATTTTCCCTAGTACCTATGAACCAGAGCCACAAACTCCAAGTCATTAAAAAGAATAATCTGTAGTCTATTAGATCGAGCCACATTTAAGCATTGCCTTTGCATAGTCAGTGTTCAACCCAACATGAGATATGAGTGGAATTTCTTGTAATTGTGCAGTTTTTATCTGTGTAAAAATCAGTAAGGCTTCATTTGACGTATCATATAATCTCTTTTGTGTGTCTTAGGCCAATAGGTAAACACAAATCACATAGTTATGAGAGTTTAGTCAACTTAAATACAAAATAAAAACAATGCACTAGGTATTCTGGTATTAAATGCAAGTAAAATTTTCAAAATTCTTTCTGTGACAGGTTTTGGATTGTCCTATATATCATATGTTAAATGATATTAATTACTTTAATATGGAAAATTATTTTAATATAGGAAATTTGAGTCAAGTGTAGTAGAAACAAATGAATTTCCTTCATACAACAAAACAATAAATATGAGCATAAAAAATAGAATTTCATTAAAGAAGTGAAATTGAAAGATTATATCCAATTTGTATAATGCATATTATGCACACACATATATGTTCTATTTCTTGATAGTTTATGTATATACCCTACTATAAAGATTTATTTCTATGCATTTGGAATAATATTTTGTTTTATGTGGACTCTTCTCAAACAAGTGGCAATAAAAACTTTATAGCACTCCATAGTGACATATTTTATTTATAGCTCTTGGTTTCTTTCCATTTTCCTTCTAAACCATGTAAATCTCAATATAGAAACAATGAGGTCATTGACAAACAGTAGAACAGGTTTAATTCAAAGCATTTAGGTCAAAAAAGATCAAGGAAATTAAGAGATGAAGTAATATGTAAAATTATCTTCCAGTGGAGGATTATCTGTAACACAGTACCTTACACAGAAAATTGTCCTTAAGTATAAGATTTGGAAAGCATATTCCAATATCTGTGTACAAAGATAGGTTGGCAAAGTGGCTGTGACTGAAAGTATGGCAATAGTAGTAGCAAGTGTGTTTTGGATTTATACTACTCGTGTGTTCCACACTCATATATATATTTTTGATATTCAAGATATGATCCACACTCATATATATATTTTTTCTCTCCATGTTCTATTAATTATACTATTTTGGCTTTGGAATGAACTCTCAGAAAGACTTAAATAATGAGGCAAATTTCTTCTATAAGTGACTTGAACTCAGTCTTGCTTTACAATTTACATCTCATCACCACCCAAAACTATCCACTTATCCAGGTTGGTTAGTTTACATTAATTCTTAGAAAATTCTATATTCAAATCCCAGTATCCCTCTATCGCCACTGCCACCATGCTACATCAGGTTCTATCACTTCTTTGCTGGATATCTAATATAGCATCTATATTTTATCTTAAACTATGTAAACAGAAAATATGTAATTGTTTGTGTGAGGTAAATGTGCCACTCATGCGTTGACAGTTCTCCTAATCAGGAATTAACTCTTCATTGGTGGCTAATAGGTGTGATATTAGTAAAGCTTCTCCCCAAATATAGCTACTAGGCCACTGCAAGTGCTGTTAGCCATATCGGGAAAATAAGAAGTGGTTTTTATTTATTCTCATGACAAATATACAAAAGGGTTTGTCAGTGAACACAATAGATACTAGACATTGGATCTTGTTGGTAAATTTTTGCTACTTATGATATACTGATTATAAACATATTTTAAGAAAACATCCTTCCATTTAATGAATAGGATATGTGAGTTTAATGAGGCCTAAGTCCTGTAACCTTAAAAATGCCTGAGTCCTGATCCCCAAGTAGAACTGTAACATATATATTTAGAAATAATTTCTCATTTGTCCTTCAAATTCTGTCTCTGGAATTTTGTCTCACTGGTATCTGTGGTGTGAAGTAGGGAAAAAGACAAGGTGCTGGGACTTCACTGAGCTTTCAGGACAGGTTGTCTTGTTTACAGTTGTTCATCAAAGTTTATTCAATAAAAAAATGACAGAATGTCACTGTAACCTTCTACCAGGTTATGTGGGACTCATTAATCTTACTCAACCACAAAGCTTCCTCATTACAAAAAGAACCCAATGGCTTTCATGACCAAATTGACGTAGGGATCATGTTTTCTGGTTAATTATTCTATTCTCAGTGTCTAATACCTCTTAGTGTAGAGCACACATAAAATATACCAAAAAAAAAAATGCAACAAAAGAAAAAAGAAAACAAAAAAAAAAATCATTAGGAAAAGTTTATATATCATATGCTCTGGGGGATAGCTCAAGACCAACTATTGACCTCAGTCCTCCTTTTAGCCTTTCTATGGTAAGAACTAGTAAGAAAACTAGTCTTGTTCATTAGTAAACTTATCCCTACTCATTTAAATTACTTCAGGGCCCAGGAATCCTCCTAGCACTACACCTGCCTTCTTTCTCAGCCCTAAACCTTTACCCAACAGCTCACAGAGAAAAAAAATTCAATAAAACATAATATGCACGTTGAATGAGTATGATTTTATGTTTTTCTTGTTAAAGGCCAGCTTGGGGGGAAAAAAAAAATGGATAGCAGATAGAAAAACACGTCTGCAGTGAGTGGTGAGGAATATAAGGATATAGTGACTACATAGAATATGAATATATAGAACAGGGTACAGAGGCTGTGAAAACAAAAGGGACAAAGCTGGGTTCCTTCAGTTTGGCGTAAGCATGGCCTTAGAATGTTGCGCAACATTTCTGAGCTTGGCTGTTACACTTACAGACCACAGTCTTCTTTCTATCCCTTACTCTTGTATACTTTTTACAACAGGAGCCGAGTTTCCTGTAAAACAGTACAGTAATAAGTTCCATGCACATTCCCTATAAAAGAGATGAATGAAGAATAGAAAATACAGTTATATTAATTAAGATATCCAGTGTTTGTTTACTCAAAATGAACTCAGTCATACTAATCCCAATTGCAACCCTTGGAAACCATTCAAGATTTTGAGATACATCATAAAAATATATGATAAATTTATCCATGAAATAGATTACTACAGCCACATATACTTTCCCAGTGAGGAGAAAATACATTTAAAAATTACCAAAAGTTTCTTACTTTAACCAAAAACAAAACTCATATAGTTTTGAAAGGTAAACTTGGAGAGTGGAACTGTTACTCTTCTTTGCTATTGTAACAGAAAGGTCTCAAGTGTCAGTGGCTTACAGCAATAACTGTGCATTTCATGCCACATGGCAACATTACATGTGAGAAATTGTAGGTGATGGCTATGAGTCTTCTTCCCCTGTCTTATTCTGACCTGCAGGCTGAAGAAACTGCCCCTGTCTTGGACATGCCATTCTCATGGCCAAAGGGAAGAACAAAAGAGTTACAAAAACTTACAATGACTAAAAACTTTAGCTTAAAACTACCACATGTTACTTCCTCTCACAATGCATTGGAAAAGTAGCTAATGGGATCAAGATGATGATGTGATTATGATCTTCACATAGTAAGTAAGGCCCACGGCCATGAGTGAAATATATTAACCACTTACAGGAGAGAGAAAATCTACGATAGGAACATATCCACAAACAACAGTTCTGACAAATCAAGCTTACATTGTTTGAGGGCTGTAAATTATGACACATAATAAAATTAATATTTCAAAACCATGAGAGATAAACAAAGTCTAAAGTTAGGCATATATTTATAGTCTTTCTATATGGAAAAACATATACATATATATATAGTCTTTCTATATGATATCTTAAACTTCTAAAGATTTGAAGATAAGTCTCAGTGAAACTCTGGAACATAATTTTCAAAGCATATTTAAAGAACATATAAAAACAAAAACTGAATCCAGCATGTTTCATGAAGTACAAGTCATGCCAAACTCTGTTGACATAGAATATGGGAATGTAAAAAAGCGTCAGACAGATTTTCTCATGCTATTTTTGGACGACAATCCAATGAGATAAATTGTCATTCTTCCCCCTTTCCTATATTTCCATCTTGTCCGCAAAAATTTTCATGAAAAAATATGGCAGATTTCTTTTGAAAGTTAGATACTCAATGTCAAAAAAACCCAAAAAAACTTGGCATAGGGAAATAAGGCAGGAACAAAGACTGGCTCAAAAGAGGGATGCAAGAATGACTTTGATGTTGAGCACCAGAGTATTAGTCTACACTTTCTAAAAATCTTTTCTTCTAAATCTCTAATCACCCTGGTGATTTCTGCTAAGGCTGTAGGTGAAGCAAACTAACTCCAGGGAGTAGGAACCTGTGATGACTGGGGACACAGAGTCTAAAAATCCTCAAAACTAGCTACGTACTATCTGGTTCTACTTAAATTCCACATTTAATAATATACAAGCAGTAATTAAATGTTATGAAGCCAAGTGTTCCAGAAAATCTAGCGGTTTCCTCAGTTCTCATTCTGACTGTAGCTACACAGGTCAATTTCATTTTTAAACCATGTTCTTCCCATGATCCCACAAAACTATTTTTTTTCACATTATTTCAATCCCATATCATCTGTTCCACTGGATTCTTTTCTATATTGATATTTTAACCCTTGCCATTTCACACATTATTACTATTATTTAGTATCATCTGTTTTTTTGATTTGATTGTATTTTCCTTATGATTTTTAACATTTCCTTTTCTGACTTGACACTGAGCTTCTATTTACTTTCCCTTTCTCCTTGTAGCTTCCTTTAGTTACACTTAGGATGCCTGTGTGACAGGGAAACTTGGCACATTAAAAAAAGAAAAAAATACCTTATAACATATTATTTCTTTCTTCTTCTAACAGTTTCCAGTTTCATGAATTAATAACAAGACTGCCTTCAAGTTTCATCATTTCTCAACAAGAATTAAATTTATTATTTTTAATCCAAAACTAACCCCATAAGTGTTTATTACTCAAACCTCACTGTGTTTATTTATACTGTCAGTTTCTATAGATAAAATTTTATGATGTAGATGTGGGGGAAACATATATTTAAACAAATATATAACAATGTTATTTATTAAGGAACATATATAATACAGTTAAATATTAAGAAAACAGATGTGTTAAAAAAAAAAGAAGTATGTTAGAGTTGGAAGTTCTAAAATGTCTTCATCATTTCCTTTGACCTGCTTACTTTGGATTTCATTTGCTCTTATAGTTAATTGAGGTTGAAGCTGAGATTACGTATTTGGGACACTTCATTTCAAATTAGGATAAATTATTATAAAATGTCATCCAATACTGCTAAATTTAGAGGCACCTTGTAAATTTATATAAAATTGTCTTTATTAGCATTAGGTTCAAAATACAATCTAATTTTGCTTTATATTTCTTTTTTAAAATGTGGGTATTTAGATTTAGTTTTTAGTGTCCAAATATTTTGGGATTTCTCAGATATGGTTTTGTTATTGATTTTTTAAAAAAAATATATCTTTATTGATTCCAGAGGGAGGAAAGGAGAGGGAGAGAGAGAGAGATAGAAACATCAACGATGAGAGAGCCATTGATCGAGCCCACAACCCGGGCATGTGCCCTGACCGGGAATCGAACCCCGATCGCCTGGATCCTAGGTCGCCCCTCAACCGCTGAGCCACGCCTGGCAGGGCTGTTATTGATTTTTAATCAATATAAATATCATACTTAGTATGATATAAATTTTAAAATGTATTGACATGTTTTTTTTACGGTCCAGATTATGGTCTTTCTTGTTAAATGTTATAGATACACTTGAAAACAAAGAAAGATATTTTGCTGTTGTTGGGTGCTAGTGGCTGTGAGGTGGAGGGAATACATAGACATTGGTCAAAAAGCACAAAGGTTCAATTTTAAGGAATGAATAGGTTCTGGAGAGCATGGTGATTAAAGTTAATAATACTGCATTATATACTTGATATTTGCTAAGAGATTGATGTTAAGTGTTCTCACCATGCATACACACAAAGGTAACCCTGAGGTGATGAATATATTAACTTGATTTTGGTAATCATTTCACAAAGTATACATACATCAAAACATCACATTATATACCTTAAATATATGCAATTTTTATTTGTCAAGCATATCTGAATAAAACTAAAATAAATAAATAAATAAATAAATAAATAAATAAATAAATAAATAAAGCTAAAGTTCTACTTCAGTTAAGTGTATAGAAACCCATAGAAGAATGCCACTCATACCTTAACAAGAATCGGCTAGAAGAGTTTACAAAATCAAAAGCCCATTTAAGAGTACGTTAACAAGGTAAACTGAACTGAAAGCCAGTCAGAAGCCCTTCTGCGAAATAATGGGACATACAAACTGTTTCACCTTTGACAGAGTACCAGGAGAAAATGATGCCACTATAAAAGCTGGTAAGAAAATAAATGGCTGGATGTATAACAAGTTCTGAAGCTGAGTGTTTTGCCCAGACATGAGAGCTCTTTTCTGTTAAGTTCTATGTAGTGCCTATGAAAAGATAGAAGGGTAGGAATAATGACAGATCCATCCCCTGCCACAAAGAAGTCAAATGCTGCTTTGTGATTGTTATTTTCATGTGTCAACTTGACTGGGCCATGTGATGCCCAGGTATTTGGTTAAACATTATTCTGGGTGTGTCTGTAATGGGGATTTCTAGATGAAATTAACACCTTAATTGGTATAGATTCGAAGCCTTATCTAATCTTTGGGTCTGAATAGAAAAAGGCTGAGTAATGCAGAATTTACTTTCCTGTATCTTTGAACTGGGATATTGGTCTTCTCCTGTCCTTGGACACAGACTTAGACTGGAATCTATACCATTAGGTCTCCTGCATCTCAGGACTTTGGACTTGGACTTGGGCTGGGACAGCACCATGGCTTCCCTTGAGTCTCTAGACTGCAGATGGTGGCACATCTCAGTCTCTGTGATTTCACATGAGCCATTTTCTTATATAAATCAATCTCTCTCTCCCTAGACCTTTCTCTTATAGAAAGTAAAAGCTGCACACCTCTGAAAGAGTAGGAACTTATTGCTTCTGAGCATGGGGGATAGAAGTAAATGGCATAGGTTATTTATTGTGAGACGTCTAGAAACCCCCAAGTGCTCCTGCCTAAGATTTCTAAAATACAAAAGGCAGATTTTCACTACTTTGGGCTCAAGGGTAGAAGGAGAGAGCTGGCAGGAAGTGTAAATAGTAAAGCTGATGAAACCCATCTAGAATCTCAGGTGCTTAGGGCCTGTCTAAGACCAGGGCCTGAAGGAGAATGGAGAAATTTCCCTCCACTTTGATTTTACCTCACACCTTAAATGATGGAAAGTAGTTACAAAGGTTAAAACTATAGCATCTTTAGTATATGCTATATGAGAAAATCTTTAAAATGTTGAGTTAAGCAACATATTCTTAGGCAGTCAGAAAAAACATGAACCACAGAAGAACAGATTGAGGATATGATTTCTTTAAAATAAAATAAAAAATCAGCTTTCAAAACATTCTTAAGAAAATAAAAAGACAAGCCACAGACTGGAAAGAAATATCTGTAAAAAGCATATTCAAGAGTCCAGTCAGTGTGGCTCAGCGGTTGAGCTTCGACCTATGATCCAGGAGATTGAGGTTCAGTTCCTGGTCAGGGCATATGCCCGGGTTGCAGGCTTGACCCCCACCTAGTAGGGGGCGAGCAAGAGGCAGGTGAATCAATGATTCTCTCTTATCATTGATGTTTCTATCTCTCTCTTCCTCTCTCTTCCTCTCTCTTCAATCAATAAAAAACATATTTGAAAAAAAATAACTTGAAACCAGAATATATAAAGAACTCTTATAGTAATAATAAAAATAATAAGATATAAACAACTCAATAGAAAAGGGGTAAAGGATTTGAATAGATACTTCCTAAAGAAGATACATGAATGACAAATAAGTACATGAACAGATGTTTAACATCTTTCATCATTAAGGAAACACAAATTAAATCAATGGAATTTTGCTGTATGCTTACTACAATGGCTAACATTAAAAAAAGTTGACCGCACTAACTCTAAGGAGTTAAGTGGAACTTTCAAACACTCCTCATTTGAATACAAAGTAGTAGGACTCATTTGGAAAACTCTTCAGCAGTTTCTTGAAAGTTAAACATATATCTATCTCCCAATATAAACCAGTCAATCTACCCTTGAGTATTTACCCAATAAAAATTTTTAAAATAATTATTTACACAAATACTTATATTTATATCAGCTTTATTCATAACTTATAAAGTTCCATTTTCTACTAAATAAATAAACAAATTGCAGTTTGTGTATATCAATAAAATTAATATGCAATGGTAAGGATAAATTTTATGAATAAAGAAAGACAGATACAAAGGGCTATCTACTATATGATTCTATTATGTAGCATTCTAGAAAAGGCAAAAGTCAAGGGGAATAAATCAGATTAGTAGTTGTCAGTGGTTAAGGGTTGGGATTGAGGTATGGTATGGACTGCAAAGCATCAAGGACTATTTTGGAGTGATGAAAATGTTCTACATCTTGATCTGTGGTAGTTACATAGGTTATACAATTGAAAATTTATTTAATTGCATACTTTAAAAGGTTGTTTTTATTGTATTTAAATTACAACTCAGTAAGTCGGAATTTTTAAAAACTGTTGAGGAGAAGGTTGATATGAGCTTGCTGGATGTGACAATATAGGTGGAAAAACACTGGTATGTTCTTGTTTTGCTTTATTTCAATATTCTATTAAAAATTCTGATCAAAGATATATTTCATGAATAAAAAAAAGATAGATACAGAGGACTATCTACTATATGATTCTATTTATGTAGCATTCTAAACAAGGCAAAAATCAAGGGAAATAAATCAGATCAGTGGTGGTCAATGGCTAGGGGTTGAATTAAAGACTAATAAAAGACTACATACAAAAGGTATGAGATACAGATGTAATAGTGAATAGAAAAAAAGAGGCATAGTTTTAAAACACATATCGAAAAAAGAATAAGGGGCTTATCATGTATATCAAGACATTAGAAAAAAATAAAAGCAAAATATCCCAAAGGCAATAGAAGAAAGAACATAGTAATTACAATAAAAAGTTATCTAGAAAACATCCATAATAGGGAGAATCAATATATGTAAATTTTGGTTCTTTGAACAGACTAATCAAACTGGAAATCTCTCACAGGGTTAACCAGAAAAGAAAAAAGTAGATAGGGGGAGAGAGGGAGGAATGATATAGTCAATAACAACAAATAAATTAAATCTAACAATGCCATAGACACTACCTACATTGAAAACACAAGTACGTATTATGAATTACTATGCAAACACAATTTGTAATTCTTATTAAGCTATTCTCTACAATAAAGTTTAAAAATTTTAAATGTTTTTGTAATTTTATGCATGTTAGCACCACCACTCTCAATAAATAGAACAGCTCTAGATGCCTAAAAGTCTCCCTCACGCCCTTTACGCGCTTCCCCTAAGTAACCAGCGATCTGCTTTCTCTCCCAGTTCTGCACTTCTAGAATTTCTTATAAATGATTTTTTTATAAATCATACAGAAGTATTCATTGGTATTTTATTTCGGTTAACGTAATGTTTTTGAAATTCATCTGTAATTATACACCTTTTTGTTTAATTTATATTTCTTGCTGAGTGTATGGACAGAAAAAAGGCTTTTCTTTTTCTTCCACGACTGATGCGAAGCACTTGCTTATTAAGCTTCAAGATTGTTGACTCCTCTGATTCAAACAGCCCCTCCGTTCAAACTGTGGGACAAGATAAGCTACTTTCAGGCTACATTTTTGCATCCCCCACCTCCCTGCTGTTTTCACAATTTAGGGCTAATTCACACCATGGAGTCTCTAGTTAGTAGAAAGTTCCCTTCCCTTTCCCCTTCCCCTTCCCCTTCCCCTTCCCCTTCCCCTTCCCCTTCAAACAAGCCTCTTTTAAACTCTTCATAACTTTTGATCTAAGCATGTTTTACAGGCTTGAAAAAATACTGATAAGACACCTCCCTAGGACATCTGCCAGACTGTCTTCTGAAAAGCAAACAAAGTATAATTTTTCAAGACAACCTCCCTGGTATCTGCTCAACTTCAAGACAACCCAGACCCTCCTTGTCCCCTAGCAACCTACTTGCTTAAAAGCAGGCTGGCTGTTTTGTTTCTTGCTCTTGCAATGCACCGGCCCTTTCCCTTCTTAGGGAAAGTAAAATAATTTTTTTTTCTCTATCTCTTCTTTTAGCTGTGAAATCTTTCACAGCTCCCCATCACCAGCCCCAAACCCTAACACTGAGTCATATGCCATGGTATGGAGATACTAAAATTTATTATTGACCAATTGGTTGCTTCAGTTTAAGACCATTATGAAAAAATGATGCTGCAAATCTTTGTGTATCAAATCTTTGCTGCTCTATTGTTCTCTTCTGTATCTGTCCTCAATAGCAGAATTTTGCTAGAACATAGTGGGGCTCATTATATATTTTTAAAATGAATGGTTATATTTTCCAAGTGGCATAGCACAGAGAAAAAGAGAGAATATTGCTCCAAAAATCAAAGAGAGTTTGCTGACTCCACCAATGACACTGTGCATTCCCTTAGGTGAGTCACTGAAAACCTCAATCTAACTTCCACCTGTCAAGTGAGAAAAATAATGAGTCTTTGCCTTGGAGGAATGATGAGAGGATTTATAACATAATACTACATGCAAAAATTGCTCTGCCGTTTTAGGGAAAGGAATGTAATCTAAATACGGCACACTATTTTCATATTTTATATCAGCTTGCGTCTCTTTCTGTTGTGTTCTGGTTAAATCAGTTTTAACAAAAGTTTTCTTAAAAAATCTAGTGTTGTTCTAATGCCGCAAAATAATTCTAATGATTTGAGAAAAAGTACGTCCTGAAGCTGTCAATAATTGCATAGTAATATTATGTTTTGTAATTGAAATACCATTACAAATCTCTGGAGAATTTCAACAATTCATAGACCTCAGCTACGTACTGGGACCTTGAGATCTTGCTGCATATAGAACAAAAGGACTCTTGCAGGCCACACTGCTTGTATATTAGTGTGAGTACAAAATGATTCTTGAGAAGCACATTAGTGAGACATATGACATAACTGCATTTAATTGAACCCATATGCTTCTCTGGAATAAAGTGAAAATGTCAAAAAACGAGTTATATACTAATTTACTCTTCTCTTCCAATGATAAATTGGAATTTCATTTTAGCACCAAACAATCCTCCTTTTGCAGCTTAAAAGATGGTAAATTAGAAGGAAAATGGGAAAAAATTCCAAAATTAAGTGATTTAGATCACAGCAAGTTGTACAGTTGGAGAACATTAGAGTTTGAGCCTGTTAAAATTGTAATGGCTGGGACTTAACAGAACATAGACACAACTTTGCATAAGTAAGAGTGGAGATAGATATAGCAAAGCAGTAGTGTTAAAATATACAGAATAAATTTACAAAAATGCTGAAATCATGAGAATTTCAACAGATTGCCCATTTAACTGCAAAGCAAAGGGAACACAGCAAATATATTCATTAAAGAGCAATAAACCAAATAATTGTTTAAAGTTAAATTTACTGTATGTCTTCATTCATACTAGAGGAATGCAGCACATAAATTTCTTGCATCAGTGATTCTTAAAACTACACATTAGAATCACCTGGAAAATATCAAAAATAATAACAGCAACAACAACAAAACAAAACAACAACAAAAACATTGTCCAGATACCATCTGGGATATTAGGATAATTTCGTCAGAGTGAGGCACAGGTTATCAGTATATTTTAACACTACCCCCGCATCCCCTCAGGTGATTCTAATATAAAGCCAGAGGCAAAAGCCCACTGCCTTGGAGGGAATGAGTATGCGCAACAGATCTTAAATTATTCCCTGTCTGGATATTAGATGGGTTTGGTAGCTACACTTATTTTGCCTGATTCATAATTGATTAAAATTTTAATTATTCTGTTTCAACTGACAGGCACTGTTCAGGGTTGTCTACTTGTATGTCTCACTATTCCTTGTGAAGTTGGCTGGACAATAAAAACACAGAATGCTTATACCACATACAAAACTCACTGTCAGCGAGGAGGAGGAACTTGCTAGATTAGTTGCTGCCTGCCATCTAGACAGGCACCATGGCCCAACCTTCTTAGCTCCATCACACTAGGTACCTGAAAAAGTGAAGCCATACGCTGCCAACCACTCCTGCTTTTGGAATCTAACAAGATCTAGTGGAAGTCTGTAAATATTATTTGCCTTGGAAGATACTTTCGTGCCATATGATGATGGACTGGATAGTTATTAATTACTGCATAGGATTCTAGTAAGATGCCAGTATCTTTTGACTTTTATGATTATTTGCTACTAGTAATTTATAGACTGTGATAATGTAATTTTTAATAAAAATTATATATTTGCTCTTTATTAAAATGCTTCCTACATAGAGTTCCTAAAAACCTTCCTTGCAAGTTCTTAAGGGTTAAGAACATTAGGAGCATCTGTTTTGTTCTAATGAGGTGACTGGGTGAGCTGTTGAAAGACTCTTAGACAGGCGCTGGTCATCAGAATGACCAAGCCATGATTAGAAGATTGGAGTTTTCAGCTCTGTACCCAATTTTTTAGAGAGGAGAGAGGGGATGGAAATAAAAATTGATTATGCCTACATGAGGAAACCAACATAAAATCCCAATAATATTCATTTCAGAGAGCTCCCGAGCTGGTGAATACATCTATGTACCAGTAGTGTGATCACTCCAACTCCATGGGGACAGACACTCCTGCTCTCAGGACCCTCCCAGACCTCACTCTATATATCTCTTCATTTGCCTATTTATCAGTATCCTTTATCGTATTCTTCAAAAAACTGCTAAACGCTGAGTGTTTCCCTAAGGCGGGGGGTAGTGGGGACCTCATATTTATTGCCAATTGGTCAGAAGCATAGGTGACAATGTGGACTTGCACTTCACATCTGCAGTGGGATGGGAGCAGTCTTGTGGCTCCGATCCTTTAATTTTTGGGGGATCTGACACTATCTCCAGTGACATAGTGTCAGAATTGAGTTAAATTCTAGGACACCCAGCTGGTGTCAGAGAGAATTGCTTGGTGGGGAAAACTGCTACAGCTGGTGGCAGAAGTGTGTGTGGCAGTAACGTGAGAATAAAAAATAACACAGGAGGAAAAAGCATTTTCCCTTCTCAGTCAGCAAAAGAACAATAAATCACAGAACAAAACAATAAAATTTTGTTTTATTAAGAATAGTTCTGATTTTTTTTCTGTACAAAATTCCCATGCTCACGACCCAACCTACCTTTAGAGTTTTATATTTCTCATGTTTAGACTATTGTCTCTTTTATCTGCAGTAGGGACACAAAGCAAGTAAAAGCTACAGGAGGGTAACATATATTTCAGACACTGCCTATGTGTACTTCTCTGTTCTCTTGTTCAAACCCTGGCTTCAAATTGCTCCACCTTAATGATCACTCAATGAAATATGATCTCTAGTTTGCTGGATTTCACCAACTATTCAAAAGATTGTTCCTCCTGCTGAACTATATTCCTAAGAGATTGGGGTTAAAATTTAAATAAAAATTAAACTGCTTGAAGAAATCTAGCAGAAAAAATAATGTCTTGCCATTAGGCAGATTTTCAAACTTTATCAAAGAGCTGATTATTTTTTTGATCAGGCAGCTATTTTTCAGAGCACTCACACAGAGCACACTTACATTCTTAAAAGATATAGCTTAGTTATTTTCCTAAGAACTAGGGCTTGGGCAGTGAGGAAAAACATACTATCACTTAACATGCTTCCTACATTTGTAAGAGGGGGAAAAATTATAATATTAGAAGCATAGAATCACATTAGGTTGGAGATAGATTGGATTTTAGGAAAAACATGGCTTGACATTTTCATGTGATTTATGTTTCATGCTTAAGTCTCATGAAACTTAAAGTGGTGCTTGAAGTTATGTAGTGTAATGGTGACTTAGCCTATTAAGAAATGTAGCTCGAAGACAGCAACTAACTTGTCTGAAATCAAACAAATATAAAGTGACGAAACTGGACTATCACCCACATTTTCACTATGAAATTTGTAAATTTAACCTTTGGTGGTATCTAATCTCTTAAGTATAAACTCTTTTTGTTGTTGTTGTTTTTAAATATATCTTTATTGATTTCAGAGAGAGGATGGGAGAGGGAGAGAGAGAGAGATAGAAACATCAATGATTAGAAAATCATTGATCAGCTGCTTCCTGCATGTCCCCCACCCGGGATCGAGCCTGCAACCCAGGCATGTGCCCTGACCAGGAATCAAACCAAAATTTCCTGGATCCTAGGTTGATGCTCAACCGCTGAGCCATGCCAGCTGGGTCTAAGTATAAACTCTTAATTTGTACTTGTAATTGGCCAACCTAATTGTGGGTTGTAATTGTACCAACTTGCAGTTGACTAACTTAAAAACAGAAATATACTTAGAATTCCTTAATCTATGAACTGGTTTAAATTTTAAAAAAGACACAAAAAACAAAACACAACTCAAAACCAAAGAGTGAATGATACGAAATAAGCAAGAATGATCACTATAGAGTCTCTTAGAATGCTATATGTGCAATGATGGTCAGGTCACAATGAAGAGGCAAATAGTAACGAGCAAGCAGAAAAATATCTAAACTGACAAATACATGGCAGTCAACATTTTTATTATGCTACTGTAAATCATTATATTCCTTTTTATACATAGAAAGTATCACCTTGCAGAACAAGAGACTTTTTAAGTAGGTTTTAAAAAAATGAAGAAAAAAAATAAAGAAATTGGTTTTCATTCTAAAGGTCACCTGAAAAATATGGAAATTTCCATTTTTATACCACCTGGATATAGAGTGTACCATATAGCCATTAGATCTAGATCTCAGTGAATGACTCTGGTGGCAGAGCCTTCCCTAAGGGAGTGAGGTTTAAATAGGGAAATGTCAATGCCCCATTCAGAGAGCACTAATTTGCTGGGAGATCTGATAGCATTTTGAGTGCTCATCATTGGGAGGACCTGCTGTGCATGTCTGTGTTTTTTTTGTCCCCAAAGGACAAAAATCAATATTACAGCAAAAAGGAAGAAAGACTATAAAAGAAAAGCAGGAACTGTACAAACTAGTGAAATGAATTCTTGAACAATATACACCGAGTTGTTGTTTTTTAAATATGAATGTAAGCTATTACAGTTTTTAAGAAGCCTGCATAAGTATCTCCACATAATTGGTGTTTTTTGACTAAGCAGGCTGCATTCTTATAACTCCAGGTTTCTGCTGTTGTCTTTGATCAATGAAAAATAACCTGGGAGGCCATGGCACATCCCTGCCTCCTTTATCTTCTGGCTACAGACCTACCTGCTGAGGCTGCTCCAGGTAGCAGGAGGCTGTCTAAAAAGGTGGGAACTCAGGTCAATGTTTTTGCTGCATTGTTTTAATGCATAATATCTAAAACACTAAATGAATAGTTGCTGATGCATGAGAGGAAGGGACTCACAAGGTAGAGTTGCTTCACAAATCGCTGCTATAGTGTTGTTTAAGAACAAGAACATGAGCTGTGGCCCAACCATTCCTCCCTACCCTAGAATGCAACATGATCTCTAAAAAGAGCTGGCTATGGCAGAAAAGTCTGAACATGTTAGTAATGCATTAAATGGAGGTATTGTGTCCCTGCTACTTATGCCACCTTTGCCAGGTAAGAGACAGAGATGGAAACCAAAGGGGGTGAGGCACAAGAAGCCTTCAACTAAAAGGCCAGAAGTAAAAACTCCTTTCCTGAAAGTATGGTCTCTTTGAGCAATTCTTTGGAAAGACTAACATAAAATCCCAAGGCCAATGAGTCTACATAAATCAGTAGTTCTCAACAGGGGGTGACTCTACCTCACCTTCCCAGGATATTTGGCAATGTTTTGGTTACCACAACTTAAAGGGTGCAAGTGGTTAGAGACCAGCAATGATGTTAAGCATCATAAAATTCACAGCCCCACACAACAGCGTTATCCCATCCAAAATCCAACGGTGCTGACAAGGAGGAAACCCAGTACAAAGTAAGTCAATAAGTAAGGCCATGATCAAATTTTTCTAAAGAATAGTCACATTCAAAAGAGTTATTACAGAAAGGTTTAACATGAAAAAGTACCACACAGAAATGCATTTTTCTACCAAATGAACCTCTAATATATTGTAAAAGCTACCTGAATATATATTTCACACATTTTTAATACTGAAATAAATTCTGTAAGTCTTAGGAAATGGAAAAAAGATTCCATTGACCTTAATTTTTATTTTTCATTTTTCATTTCCATTTCCACGGAATAAATTTTAGTCCATAATTGAAACTTGCAATTGACATGAGGGTTATGAAGGCTGTGAAAAGTTACCTTTTAGTATTATTTATAGTTTATGATTAAAATATAAATGGTTATTAATTTGATAGATCATTTAGCTTTATCAAGTAAAGACTATTATCTGGAAAAATAATGTCTCCCAATTTCTTCTAACCACACTTTTTAGACTAACTCAAGGAAACTGAAATCTGCATGTATTCTACCTTTTTAATGTCAATTTTCTTAATTATGGCTTTTCACTCTTACTTTCTAACTAACTCAGAGGAACTGAAATCTACATGTATTCTACATTCTTAATGTCAATTTTCTTAATTATAGGATTTCACTCTTACTTTCTAAGTTCACCTGAAAGAAAAGTAAATTTGCTTGAATGTCACTTTACTAACTGTAGCCACTTTTAGATAATTGTCACCATTTGAGGTCATCATATGATGTTCTCTAAACTGCTATGCTATAGTATCTTTGTCTGGATTTCTGGGATTAAAATCTGCTGGGACTATAAATTTCAAAGCAAAAATATTTATGAAAGAATGGAAGAAACCATGCTTAACAAAAATGGGTCAACACAACACATAATCTCGATAATTCAGTTAATGTCCTGGATCATTCCAACCCAAATTATAATCTGAATTTAAAAAATTCAATTTAAACAACATTTATCTAGCACCTGAATTATACAAATAATGGACAACATGCGGTGGAGGAAAAAATTGTAATCAAGGCACAGTGTTTCCTGTCCCAACTCTAGAAATAGAATTCCAGGTTTGAAATCCAGTTTTATGTGTATGTCCATACCACTTAACCTCTTTATTTCATCATTTGTAAAATAGAAAAAGTTGTAATAGATAAGTGTTTAGTGGTATTATGGAGATGAAATGTCTAAAATAATTCCTGGATGAATAAGCTATCAAAAAATTTTAGGTATTTTAAAATACAATTTTACTCCATAGGAAAGGACTTCCAGACTGACAGATCAGCATAAGCAAAAGTCCAGAAATATGAAAATGCAGGGTATGTTGAAAAGTGATAATGGTTTGGTGAACCTGTTTTAATGGGATTGATTGGAAGATTCAGTCAGTTCTAATGAGAAAAGCCAGGTTGAAAACAAAATATTGAGAGGTTTGAATGTCATGCTAAGTTCAGATATGTGTGTATGTTGGGGGGGGGGGGTGTTGGCTGCATAATCAAAGGTTTTGAATAGGAACTTTATTTATCTAAGTTTTGAAAACTCCAATGGCAATGTGAAGTCTGAATTGAAGGGTAAAAAATTATAGAATGGAGAGGAATTTAGAAACTATTGTCATAAATCAGATAAGAGATACAATACTTGATCTAAAGTAATTGGGTTAAGAATGAAAAGAGCAGATAGTGGAGATATTACAGTAGAAAAATGACCAAGTGTTTTGTTTATGAGAGTTGGGTGGGTGTGTTTATAGTAGTGAGCTTATTTTCCCTTATATTATCCCCTACCAATGTGCAATTTCACTTTTCCCAGGAACAGTTGATAGTAACTATCTCAAGTTACAAAGATTTTCTCTTGCTATCAAAGTTTATGTAAAGTCTAGACAGATACAACTTTTCCATTTTTCATCACTAGGAAAATACTTCAGAAAAATTACAGCTGGTTCTGTTCCATCTTTGGACACATATGGATGGGCCTTGCTTTGTTGGCTCATGGCTTGTTAGGGGCTATAGGGATATGTAAACAATACTTCACCAAGTTATATATACAGTATGGAACATTAAAGATGATATCTAGAAACTTATGAAGTATAATTGATATTACAAAATCCTATAACAGCTCTAAAATTTCATGCAAAAGTTTACTTTGTAACAGCTTTCTTCCTAACCAGTTGGAGATTTAGTACTCTCAAACCAATATTTTATATGAGAAGCAAATTTGCTTCAGGCACAGCAATTTTACTGCATATCATTATTAATTTCTATTATCCCAAATAAAGAGAAGTATGATTGAAAGAATTTTATGATCAATGAAGCCTACAACACAAGCAGGCAGGAATGCTCCACTGTTCACCTGACAACAATTCAAGCACTACGGGAAGTTTAATGTAACAATGAATCAGACATGGCTCATGAATATTATTGTTTTTCTATGGCTACTGAGCAAACCTTTGAAAATACTCCAAGTTGAATTCTGCAGCACCAAAGTGGAATTCTGTGGTCTCAAATGAATAGTGGTCTAAAAATGCCCATAAATTAAAAAGAAAAAGGCAAATACCTAAATATAGAAAAGAGAGTCATAAACATATGAAAAGACACTCAGCTACACTTATAAAAATCCTGAAAATTCTAACCACAGCAAGCTTTTCCTTTATCAGTTGGGCAGAGAACAAAAAATTTAATTAGATATTGTGTTGAGGAACAGACACTCTCATACATCACCTATGGAAAGACACCTGATACCATCTATTTTCAGGGCAATTTGGCAATATCTATCAAGTTTAAAATGAACATAACACTCATGGCATTTATCCTTAAAAAGACACTTCAAACATGGTACCAGATATTTAGTGCATAATTGTTTCTGATATCAAGTGCTTAGAAATAATTTATATGCCCCTCAACTGAGGGACTAAGTATATCATGGTACCTCATTCAATAACATAATAAATAGGCATTAAAAAGGATCAGGTGGATCTGATATGACATAACTTCAAAAACATAGTAAGTGAAAAAGAAAAGGCATAGATTTCTGTGTATAGAAAGCAAATATTGGTATGAAAAATAAATAATAATTTCACGTGTGTTTGTATTTAACTAGAATACATCTGATGGATTCACAAAAATATCAGTAACAGAAAGTATGTTTTGGATGGAGAATTGAGTGTTGGGACTTCTATAGAACAGGGGGTCTTAGTATTCATGGTGAAAGTTTATGTCAATTTGAATTCTGTTTCAAGTGCCTGACTTATTCAAAACACATGTTAAATCATAATGTTCATGAAAACATAAAAATGCTGCCTTTCTGGCTTTCTTGTAAATGTAGATGGCTAAAAATGACAGAGGTTTTTTATTGTCATCAGATTCTCAAGGGAGTCTCTCCCTCTCAAAAGCTTAAAAAAAATAGTGCTTTCTATTTTCTTCAAACTCTGTCAATTTATAAACCTATAATTCTTCTTGTATCTGCAATTTCAATTAAGATTTTTTTCTTTAATTTTTTAAAAATTTATTTTTTATTGAATTTTTTGGGGTTATATTGGTTAATAAAATTATATAAGTTATAGGTATACAATTGTTAATGAAAGAAATCATTCAAAGCTGTGAAGAATTTTTATGAGTTTATTTGAGTCAAACTGTCGACAATTGCCAGGATGCCAAAACCTCCACAGATTGAGATAATACTCTGGAGATTGGCAGTTTCACACTTTGTCTTATAGATTACAACCAAAGGGGGAGATGAAAGCGGGTTACATGAAATCCTTTGGTGATAGACTAGGGAGGTGGGAGAAAGCAGAGCAGGGAAACCTCTGGGATTGGATAAAAAGTAAAATGATAGACACACACTTCTTTTACTAGGTGGGTGTAGGATAGTTAACAGTCAACAACTAACTCAATAATAATGAGGGGTTTTGTGGTCTTGGCAAAATGGTGCTTGTGCTTTGAGGGGTTCAGAAAAAAGAAAATTACTTTGACATTCCAATGATATGTTATCGTAGATGCAAAAAGCAATAGATAGGCTCAGTTAAGGTAAAGACTGGCCTTTGTCAGGGAAAATACCAGCCTAGGACATGACTACCCACCACACACTGCTTTTTAGTTAAAAGGTTTTAATTTCAGACCATCCTTTGTGGTTATTTTAGTCTCTGAGTTTGCAAGGCTGCCATGCAACCCTGCCCTGAGCTTTTCAGGTTTAGTATGTGGCCCCTTTTCTACAATACATCATCTCTATGTTGTATTGTGCATTCACCACCCCAAGTCAAGTCTCCTTCATCACCATTTATCCCCCCTTTACCCTCTTTTATTTCCCCCAACCCCCTCTTCCCTCTGGCAATCACCATACTGTTGTCTGGGGCCATGAGTCTTTCTTTTTTTTCTTTGTTTAATCCCTTCACTCTTCTCACCCAGCCCCCAGCACTCTTCCCTTTGAAAGCTGTCACTCTGTTTTGCGTATTCATGAGCTTGTCTCCACTTTGTTAGTTTATTTTGTTCATTAGATTCCACATATAAGTGAAATCATATGGTACTTGACATTCTCTGACTGGCTTATTTCACTTAGCATAATGTTCTCCAGGACCACCCATGCTGTCTTAAAGGGCAAAATTTCCTTCTTTTTTTTTTTTTTTAACAGCCAAATAGTGTTTCATTGTATAAATGTACCACAGTTTTATCCATTCACCTACTGATGGACACTTGAGATGCTTCCAAATCTTGGCTATTGTAAATAACACTGCAATGAGCATAGGGGTGTGTATTTTTTTGAATTAGTTAGTATATCAGGGTTCTTTGGATAAAATCCCAGAATTGGAATCACTGCATCATAAGGCAGTTCTCTTTTTAATTTTTGAAGAAACTACATAGTGTTTTCCACAGTGGTTGCCCCAATTTGCATTTCCACAAACACTGCACAAAAGTTCACTTTTCTCCACATCTTCACCAGCACTTGTTTGTTGATTAGTGATCATCATTCTGACATGTGTGAGGTGATATCTCATTGTGGTTTTAATATGCATTTCTCTGATAATTAGTGACCGAGCATCTTTTCATATGTCTATTGGCCATTTGTATGTCCTCTTTAGAGAAGTGTGTATTCAGGTTCTTTGTCCATTTTTAATTGGATTTTTGTGGTGTGTGTGTTGATTTTTTAAAGTTCTTTATGAATTTTGGATATTCATCCCTTATCAGATGTATCAGCAAATATGTTCTCCCATTCAAGGGGCTGTCTTTTCATTTTGTTGATGTTTCCCTTTGCTGTCACATTTTCTGTGAAACAGTTCTGTTTGAATCTATAACATATCCATGAAGATTGCATGACTTGACTCTTAACCAACTTGAGGTTATAGTGAGGTAACACAATTATGAATTGTCTGAGTGCTGTTCTATAGTAGATGTGGTAGATTTTAACACTGTTCAAAGTACCCACTGCCCCTCCTTATGCAACAAGTATAATTTCCTGCTTCACTGATGTCAAACTTGGCCATATGACTTGCTTTGGCCTGTAAAATGTGAACAAAATAACTTGCTTCGCATCCTGGACAAAGTCTTAAGAGTCATATTATCTTTCTCTCTACTATATCCCAGTAATATAGTAGAGAGAAAGATATATATGTCTATTCATGCCCTTTACCCATTTTTAATTGGATTTGTTTTGTGTGGTGTTTAGTTTTGTAAGTTCTTTATAAATTTTGGATATTAAGCCCTAATCATATGTATCAGCAAATATGGTCTCCCATTAGAAAAATAAATCTCAACCACAAGGCAAAACACACCTGATTATCACTGTTTTTTTCATGATGAAGAGGACAACACTGAAAACTAATGGGATCATATGTCTAATATATTCTGAGATTTATGGAATAAGAGAGTTTTGTAATTTCAAATAATTAGAATAGTATCCGCATCTGTTTTTCAATGCATGTATTTTTTTAGAATCCTAGTAGTTGCACTGAGTAATGGGATCAGTAATGAACAAACATCAGTGCAGTAAAAACTGACTGGTGGTATTATTTTAGATTCTGTAATACCAATAATTTTGCAAATGAAATTTCTATAATGTGAAATTCAAAATATGTTTTTACAGGTGTGAATGGAATGAGAATAGCAATAAGTGGCAATTTTGTGGGTTTGTTAAAAGGTATGCCCCTGAAAAGCCATCAGGTAACTTATTTAAAATGTATATTTTAAAAATAGAGAGGATGTTATCCAAATAGATTCACATCCTTTGCTGTACTAAGGTAAAATTATCTAAATTTAACTATGACAGATTTTCCTTGGATCATCTAAACAATTTAGCTGCAGTTCATTGGGCTTTACAATGCATCTGGAAAACATATGCTCTTCTTCTAGTTTATTTTAATTATTATTATTATTAATAAAATTTTGTTGTGTACAGTTCAGGGTTCTAATCTACCTTTGCAATGCCACAATCTCTGCTGTGATTAAGATAATGATGTCTCTTCTCAGGCTGGCCTAAACCAAAGCAGCCCAAAGGCTTCCCAGGATGCCTGTTTGGTTGGGGTTTTGCTTATTTTTTTATACTTTGTCGTTTTAGAAAACTTTTTTATACCCATAGACATATATTTTTTTTCTGATATGTGAATCCTCCTTTCAGTCTTCCATTCCCAAGAAAACATCACTTCCCACTCAAACTTTCACTTGAGAATGTTAGTTCTCTAAAGCTAGAAATTGACATTTGTAATTTCCATAATTATGAGAACTACTGAGATTTAATCTGTGTGGTAAATGCTCTCAAAATCCTTTCTTGACAAAAATGAGAGGATTTTATGTTTTATTTTTAAGCAGCATTCAGAAATAGCATACATTGTTTAACTGATTTATAATAAATAATGATTCTGTCAATTGGCACACAAGGTAAATTAAAAGCATATTTGAAAAAGAGTGA
Organism: Miniopterus natalensis; assembly: GCF_054644295.1. Taxonomy (NCBI): domain Eukaryota; kingdom Metazoa; phylum Chordata; class Mammalia; order Chiroptera; family Miniopteridae; genus Miniopterus; species Miniopterus natalensis. The sequence continues at coordinate 30,660,175 of NC_142086.1, forward strand.
TTATCTCTATGTTTAGAATATTTTTGGTGTCATATTTATAAAAACAAAAATAAACCTGTGAGCTCAGTTGGTTAGAGCATCATCCCAATACACTAAGGTTGCAAGTTTGATCTCCAGTCAGGGCACATACGAGAAACAACCAATGAATACATAAATAAGTGGAACAACAAACTGATGTTTCTGTCTCTCTCTCTCTTCCTCCCTCTCTCTCTCCCTTTCTTGTTCTCTCTCATATCAATAAGTAAATTTAAGAATTTAAAAAGAAAATAAACTTGTGAATATATATACATAATGATGGTGCTGGGAATGGCATCCTCACTGTGACTCATCTTACTCCAGTCATTATTTAATCCTAATACTTTTTGTTTGTTTTATACTCTTTTAGTTGTTGGCCAATCATTAATCCACTTTTCATTACATCTTCCCTGTGAAATCAGAAGTTTATACCCTTTAAGAAGATTGGAAAGAAATACTGGTTTTAGCATTTAAGAAAAAAGATAATTTAAATGCCTGCTTGTGTGATTCTTTTGTATTTACATCCTTACGTAACATTCTAACATATTCAAGATCTGGATTTTAGTTCAAATTCTTAATATTAGACATATGAGTTTTATATTTTAAGTAGGTTTCTTATAGACAACACATACTTCTTTAAGAAAGCTTTTTTCATTGCCTAAGATTTTGCAGTGTACGTTTAAATAATCTGAGTTCATCTTCAAAGACTTTAAAAGATAGTATATTCTCTTTCCTCCCATCCTTTAAGCCATTCTTATCAGACTCTTTACTTTCAAACATGTTATAAATATACAATGCATTCTTCCTATATTGATTCTACTGTTACCTTTTAGAGAATTTTTAAGACTATAATAGATTACATTTTATCTTTATTATTTCATTATCAGTACTGTATGTGTGTGTGCAACTAAATCCTGATCTCTGAATTGTATTCTTGTGTCTGAAAAGTTTCTTCAACATTTATTGTACAGTAGGACTGCTGGCAATCAATTACCTCAATTTTGTTTATCTGGAACTTTTAGTTTTAATTTTATTTTTGAAGAATATTTTCACTGGATATAGAATTTTGGGTTGGCAAGTTGATTTTGTTTTCTTTGCTTCCTTTTAATACACAAGATGTCATGCCATTTTCTTTTTTCCTGCATGGATTTTGATAAGAAGTCTGTTGTAGTTCTTATATTTGCCTCTCTGTAGGTAATGAATGAATGTCTTCCTATCCCAACTCAATATTTTATTTTTGTTTTGGTTTACAGCATTTTGAATATGATACTCCTAATTATTCATATATATATATATATATATATATATATATATATATATATATATATATCCTCCAATCTTTTGTATCAGTAGTTTGCTGTCTTTTACTAATTTTAGAAATTTCTTGGTCATTATTTTCTCAAATATTTATTTTGCTTATTTCTCTCTTCACACTCTGGCATTCTAATTATGTATATTTATACCATTTAATATTAATCTACCACACTTGGACTTGGTAGATTTAATAAAAATTTTTATTCTCATTTGCTAATTTAGTTTGGATAATTTCTATTGACCTATCTTCTGGCTCATTGAACCTTTGTCTAACTGTATTGAGTCTACTAATGAATCTGTCAAAAGAATTCTTTATTTGGGTCACTATGTTTGATTTCTAGGATTTCCATTTGCTCTTTCTTATATTTTCTAGCTCTTTTCTGAATTTACCTATAAGATTTTTCATGTCGCCAGCCTTTCCCATTATATCTTTTAACATATTAATCACAGTGAGGTTGATAGTTTTCACATCTATGGCATATGTAATTCTGGTTGGTTCTTATATATATTGCCTCATTAAGTCTCTCTCTCCCTTTCCCTTCTTCCCTCTCTTTTTCTTTTCTCTTATGCTACATTTTACTAATATTTTTGCTTAAAGGTGAACTATAGAATAGTAGGTAGCCTGGTAAATATTCTTTATTCTTTCCCTTTCATATGCCTTAGGTATACGGTTTTGTTAATCTAGGCATGAATTGAGTTGGATTTAAAGTTTTTGTGGCTGTGATTACTCTTTGAAGTATTTTGTTTCTGTGGGCAGCAGATACTTCCAAATCCTCTAGTAATACATAGTTTTTGTTTCCTTACTTGGATTGGGTCTTTTCGTCACCCTGTCCCCCAAAAGAAGTCTATCTCTTGCTCCTGTACCAGCTGTATTCCTGTTATTTTTACCAATGATTTGTTATTAGAGGTGGTTGGGGAAGGGATTACCTTCTCTCATGCTCTGAATAAACTTCAGTCTTCAGCAGGAACTATGAACTTAAGTTTCTTGAGTATGGCCTTAATAAGTACATATACCCTTCCCTCAGGAATCATTTTCCCTCATTCCAATAACCTTATATAATGAGTATCTAGAAATTTCCTTAAGCTATGAAACAGATGATCTTTAAACTGCAGTTTAAGGATATTGTAACTTAAAAGAGATAAGGAGATGGCTCTGCATGAATTTTATTAGAGGGCCTCCATTCTCCTCCCAGGCACAATGGGCATCCGCTAGTGCCCCAGGGTGCATGTTTAATTACCTCTCATTTCCTCTGTAGTAAAGATGGAGATGATTCTAAGCAAATTTTAGCAGTGGTTGCAGTTTCCTCTACCCCAACTAGCACCATGGGGAAATATTTATGTAGGTTCCCCATTATTTTCATTGCAAAATTTTGATGGAATTCATGAAGGAAAGGCTAAAAGAAAGTGGGAAGGATCCTATGTCTTTGAAACCCACAGATCTCACACTCTCAAGCTAGCTTACACTGGCCTTTTAGTAGTCCATCAAGATTGTAACAATGTTCTCTCTACCTCTTTATATCTCTGAGCTGAAACTGTACTTATGATTTAAATTGTGTACTCTAGAAAAGTTACACAGACTAAAGATCTCAGATCCAATTCATTTTATTTCAGGAAACTTAAGATTGTTAGTTACTTTTCCAAACCTTTTTTGTTTATCTATAAAATGGTGGCAATATTCCCTACAGTAGAGAGAGATTAAAATGCCCTATATTATAATAAATAAATTAGACATAGATTTCACGTAGAAATTGTGGCCCCTTGAGATTTGGTTAAAATTATCCTGAATGTCTAACTTTCTCATTTATGGAAGCAAAAATTCTTAACAATAATTATGTAAATGTCAAAAAATTTCTCACTTGCTTTATGCCTTCCTCTAAACTACATCATTTCAGGTGTGAAACGTATCTTTTCAAAAACCTACTTAGTTTTGCTTATAATATAAAAAAGTAAGTTCCTGACAAACTGACCTTCCTGAAAATATCAGCAATCAACTCTGAACAAAGTACAAAACTCAACTATATGAGTGTTCTGAAAGCTGAATAAAAGTGGGTGGATTTCTAAAGGAAGTCAAAACTTCGACAAGGGACCAAAGCAAAATAGCTTCCATGTCTTTCTTTCAGTTTGTTTTACTTTGAATTTTAGAGAAGCAGGCAAAAGGTGACTAGAAATTTGATAGTAAATCCCAAACTCTCTGGATAGAAGAGCAAGAGAAAGTAGACTAATAAACTGGGTCTACTGGATAGATAGTTCAGGAGAAACATCAGAAGAGATACTATCAGAGAAGGAATGAACATTATTCTCAGTAAAAGGAAACTTCCTTGATCTGATAAATGGCATCTGTACATATATGGTGCAAGTGAAATTTAGCTTGAGTCTGAGGCATAAAAATTTTAGGTGATCTGAGTCACTGCCCACTATATGCTAGAAAGTGTTCATTTTGAGTTCAACCAAGTTAATTGCCTACTAAGACAAACCATAAACAATTTGGTATCAACAAAAAATAATCTAGTAGAGTATATATCATTCACAGTGGCCAGAATATAATCCAAAATTGTGCAACATACAAAAAGCCAAATGTGAAAAGATAAAAAGGGGTGCAAACCTTGAAATGATCAAACTAAGGATTTAAAATAGCTGTCTTATGTTGTAGTTTTTATATAGTTAGGTATATTATATAGTTAAAATAATTCATGCTCACAATAAAGGCAAAAATAGAATATATCCACAAGAAATAAAAAATATAAAAATTATTACATGGAATCTTCAGAAATAAAAAGAAATAACACTTGAATTTTAAAAGAAATAATTAGATATTTTTAATACTGATTTTGGAACATGAAATAGGCAGTCAAAGTTAATAATCTTCACATACAAAAACAATAAACAGAGGAAATAATGGTAAAAAATACACAATTTACAATATCAATAAAAATTATTATTTATTAGGAATAAATTTAACAAGAAATATGTAACTCCTTTATGATAAAAACAGTTAAAACATACAGTACCAACAAATTTGATAAATTAGTTAAATGGGCAACTACCTTGAAAGACATAAATCATCAATATTCACCCAAGAAGAAATAGATAACTTGAATATTGCTATATTAATTGAATAAATTGAATTAATTATTTTAAGAATTTCAAAAAACAAATAAACAAAGAACTCAAAGCCAAAATGGTTTTCCTGGGGAATTCTACCAAAATTTTAAGGAAGAAGTAATCCCAATTAAATATAAAAATCTCTCAAAAATTAGAAAAATACAAAAGAGCTTCCATTTCATTTTATGAGCCCAGCATTACCCACATATAAAACCAAAGACTTTACATAAGAAATTATACAATAACCTTATTTATAGTACATGCAAATAACCTTGTCAAAATTCTAGTCAATTTAATTCACAAGTATATCAAAGTAGTAAGGTATAGTGATCACTTAGTATTTACTACAAGATTGCAGAGTTGTTAAACATTCAAAAGTTAAAGTAATTCACTATGGTAATAAAATAAAGGTTCAAAAACATATTCTGGAAAATTACTAACAAAATTCAACACTTCTATTTTATAAAAAAAAAAAAAGGAAAAAGGAAGAAAAAACCCCCAGAAAACTAAGAATAGAAGAAAACTTTCTGTTTTGATAAAAGGCATCTACAAAAACTCTACAGCTAATATCATATTTAATGATGAATCTTAAGTACTTTTTCCAGAAACTGATTTAAAAAGGCAAAGATAAATGGCTAGGTGCCCACTTTTTACCATTACTTTTAAACTGTGCACTGTAAATTTTTGCCAATACAGTACATCAAAAACAATTAAAAAAATAAAGACAAGAAAATCAGAAAAGTAAAAATCTATTTTCAGTAGATTTAATTAAAATTTGCAGGATTATACAAATATGAGAACTAATAAGTAACGTAATAAGGTCACCGGATACAAAGTTAATTTTAAAAGGCAATACTTTTCATAGATTAGCAGAAAAAAAAGAAAATATTTTAATTTAAAAATTATAAAGATTTTATAATTTTAACAAACAACTTTGAACGACCTATGCTTTGAAAACTATACAATCTTGTTGATAGTAATTTAAAAGACTTAAATGAAGTGAAAGATACGCCATGTCCATGATTGAGAAAACTCAGTTTATTAAATGGCAATTTTTCTGAATTGATAAATTTAATACAATACCTATTAAATTTCATTTTTTTTTCTTTTGTAGAAATATAAACTTAAGCGAACTAGAATAATTTAAGTAATATATATATATTTAAATATATATACCTAATATCATATTTAATGATGAATCTTAAGTACTTTTTCCAGAAACTGGTTTAAAAAGGCAAAGATAAATGGCTAATCAATAAATCTTTATTGATTTCAGAGAGAGGAAAAAAGAGGGAGAGAGAGATAGAAACATCAATGATGAGAGACTCATTGATCGAGCCTGCAACCCGGGCATGTGCCCTGACCGGGAATCGAACCCCGGTCGCCTGGATCCTAGGTCGATGCTCAACCACAGAGCCACGCGCGGCTGGGCTAAGTAATATTTTTTAAAAGAATAATGCTGGAGGACTTACACTATCTGATTTTTGGTGTTATGAGAAAGTTACTGTCAAGAAACTAGGCTGTGGCACAGGGCACAGATAGACACATCAATGCAACAGTGTTCAGATACAGATCCACACATATGTAGTCAGCTGGTTTTTGAGAAAGTTGTCAAGGTAATTCATTAGAAGAAAGAAAAATATTTTTAATAAATGGAGCTAGAAAATCTACATATCTATATTAAAAAATTAAGACAAATTTTACATAATTTTTTTAATGAAAAATTTTATTGGAACGAGAAGTTAGGAGCTAGTCCTCTATAGGCAAATTTAAGAAGCAAGAAGTAAGGAAATTGATAAAGTAAAAATAATAAATCAAATGCCCTCTATTTTAAAATGTAGCTTGAACAAGACTAGTGAGAGACTATCTTTTTCTCCCTCTGAATATTTCATAGGCTCATGAGTGTTTTGGAATACCATAGGGTGTTTTTTTTGTTTTGTTTTGTTTTTCTGTTAATTCTCACCCAAGGATATTTTTTCCATTGATTTTTAGAGAGAGAGTGGGAGGGAGGGGGGACCGGGAGACAGAAGCATCAATGTGATGAGAGACACATCGACTGGTTGCCTCCTGCATGCACCCAGCCCGGGTGGGAATTGTACATCCCAGCTTTGTGCCGTTGACTGGGAATCAAACCCATGACCTAAGGTTTGATAGGCCAACGCTTTAACCACTGAGCAAAACCGGCCAGGGCAGAGTGGTTTGATGTTGTTGCTAACTATTGGAAAAATTGCATTTTAGGTCCTGAATTTTCACCTCTGAAATACTTTTGTCTTTTCTTCTAGGTCTTCTGTGACATATTCTTCTAGCTAACTCAGAAAAAACACACAAAACTGAGCCATATTCTAATCATTAATGTGGGAGTTCTTTTTTTAAATATATATTTTTAATTTTTTGATTACAGTTAGCATACAATATTACATTAGTTTCAGGTATACAACATAGTGAATATACATTTATATAACCTACAAAGTGATCACCCCCCAAAATCTAGCACCCACCTAAATATCTAAGAAATGCTTTACCCATTTATAATTACTAGTTAATTTTAAGTCAGCTAATAGTTTAACATTTATATCTGCCCACAAGAAAACTAAAATGCCAGCTATATATCCAGAAAAATATTGATATGAAAATTATTTAACATATCTTATAGATATGTCAAATTACATATGCATATAATTATGGAATTCTAAATAAAACCAGTATATAAGAAGAATATCTAACTCAGTTTAAAGTAGAATATAAATGGTATCATTTATAGTTTTGTAATTCTAGAGAAAAAGAATCAAAAGAAAAGAAGGGAAAGCTGTTACCATTTTCAATTAATTTTTATTAAATTCAATAATCACATAGGTTTGAAACAGTGTTTTCATTTGTAATGACCCAGTTCTAAGTGTAGCCTGTTCTTGATAACTTAACCTAATTCTTTCTATCCCTCTTACATCCCATTTACCACTCCAAAAAAAAGAAAATTGTTTTACTAAACTATTGTTAATGTGTTGATTTTCACTCTGCATGTCCTAGTTCAATCATATAAGTAAAGCAATTTATTTATGTTTGAGGATTGTGCAAAAACAAATGAAAGAAGAAGACTGTGAAAGTATTTGGACTATGGTAGAAAATGAGAAGAGATGGGTATGTGGATAAATAACTGATTTCTATTAGAAAATACCTGAAAAGGTAGAGTGTTCCGAAATTATAACAGTTAAGCCATTAAATGGAAGTTATCTATTAAAATTACTGTGGAGTAAGTATGACATGTGCTCATTAATTTATAGCATTTTCTTTATGATTTAATATATCTAATTAGATTAATGAGATATCCACTCTTGCCTCCACAGAAAACATTTTCTTAAGCATGACACCTGGTTCTGATTAAAGTGCTATATAAATTCTTTATGGTTTTCTAAAGACACTTAATTATACACTTTTTAAAAAAAATATATCTTTATTGATTTCAGAGAGAGGAAGGGAGAGGGAGAGAGAGATAGAAACATCAATGATGAGAGAGTCATTGATCGGCTGCCTCCTGCCTCCTGCATGCCCCCAAATGGGGATCTAGCTGGCAACCCAGGCATGTGCCCTGACCGGGAATCAAACAGCGATCTCCTGGATTGTAAGGAGAGGCTTACCAGCTGAGCTACGCCTGGCCGGGCCTTAATTTTACATTTATCTCTTGTAATTTTGCTTTACTATATTCCTCTTTTTACCAAGCATTTGAAACACATTTTTGTTGGTAATTCTACATATAGAAATGAAATCAAGTTATATTATAATAAGAACCTAAGCATTCTTTCCACTTCCTTTCTTTTTCTAGGATAAGATTCTGCATCATATCCCTATGATTGTTGTTTAGAGTTAATGTGGACCCCATAAAACATTTCAGATGGATAACTTTGTACAGTAAGATACCTCTTTATACTCTGGACAAACAGGGGCCTCATACTAAACCTGAAAAGCTCAGGGCAGGCCTGGGTGACAGCCTTGCAAACTCAGAGACCTGAAATAACCGCAAAAGATGGTCTGAAATGAAAACTTTTTAACTAAAAGCAGTCTTATAACGGGTAGTCACTCCCTAAGGCAGTATTTTTCCTTCATAAAGGTTAATTTTCACCTTAACAAAGCCTGTCATTGTCTTTTGCATCTGAGATAACATATCTGATTAACACATGCCTTTTCAATGCAAAGTAATTTCCCCTTTTTTCTGGGCTCTTAATGCACCAGTGCAGACACCAGGAATCTTCTCATTGTTAACTGTTAACTATCCTGTACCCACCTAGTAAAAGAAGTATGTGTCTATCATTTTACTTTTTATCCAATCCCAGAGGTTTCCCTGCTTTGCTTTCTCCCACCTCCTTAATCTATCGCCAGTGGATTTCCTGTAACCCACGTCTCCCCTTTTGATTGTAATCTATAAAGCAAGGTGCAAAACTGCCATTCTCCAGAGCGTTATCTCAATCCACTGAGGTTTTGGTTTCCCAGCAATTGTCAACAGTTTGGCTCAAATAAACTCACTAAAATTCTTCACAGGTTTGAATGTTTTCTACATTAACAATACAAATATACCACACGCCACTTGTAAAAAGTTTTTTCAATTTACATAATTTACATAGACCTTTGATTATAATTTAAAGAGATTGATGGAAAGCAATTATTTGATAATACTAATTCTATTATTTTATGGGCTTAAATTTCAATTTTTTGTTTATTTTTTTCAGAGTGGGTTTTCTGAGTACAAGTTTTTAAAATATTTGACCTAGTTAATCACTACTGTATTGGCAATCAAGTTTTAAAGGGAGGTATCTTGTAATTAGTTACTTCCTTCATGTAGTAAAACTAACTTAAATTGAATAAAACTTATGAGAAAAAGAGGGATCAGAAAGGGTTATTTCTTTTTTAAATTATTATTCAGTATAATCTTTCATTTCTAATAAAAATCTCCTTTTTACTGACTTGATACTGTTTTATATTTACTTTCAATTTTCTTCATATAGTCAAATATAAGCCAAACCAACATTGTCTTCTTTTAGTTTTATTATCCCTTCTTTAAAATCAATTTAATGTTTACTTTTTAAATTTATGCATCTTTAAATCTATGCATCTATAGTAGAATCATGGTCTTGTATTTGTAAATCATTCAGTTGGTTTATTTGAGCACATTTGAAATTAATAAAAAAATAGAAAAAAGAAATGACAATGTTTTACCCAAATAGCAACAACAAAAACACAGAAAGCAATTAAATCCATTTCCTACCTAATGAAATATTAGACATTCATTACGAAACCTAGGCACAGTCTCAGAATGGGGCAATAAGATCACTTACATAAAAAATGGAATTGCTTTATAAGCTTCTATTTATAATCTATGAATTTCTATATTAAAATTCTGATATTCACAAGAGATTGAATCAACATGCCTCGGAATTTTTCATGAGAATAAAAGAAAATAGAAAACTTCTGATTCCACTCTAGGGGGAAAAAACTATTACAACATTGGAAATTACAGTTTTTATAACTATTGTATCTTTGGTTCAATCTAAGTGCTAACTACTATTTTATATGACACATTACAATTTATAAAATGACATTTTTGTGAATATACAAGTAATTTTGTTACCAATTTTTCTGGTCAGCCGGGTTCCTGTCTCGTGGCGTTGAAGAATGAATTCACGGACAATTCAAGTGTTAAGGGAAAGCAAAAGTTTACGAAAGGAGAGGAGAGACAAAAGCTCCCACAGCAGGGAGGGGTTCCAAACAGGTAGCCTTGGGACTTTCTTTTTCTAGGGGTTATATCTACCTGAGTGTCATTCTGTTGGCTATTTTGAAAGATTCTGCTCTGGCAACATCCAATTACTTTAACCCTTTGCTCCCCGCCTTAGTCTCCCACCCGCCGGGTTCAATTTTTTTCTTTTTTCTCTGTGGTTGCGCCGGCCCCAAGCTGCCTGCCAGATGTCATGTGGCCTACTTCCCTTTCCTGCTTCTCTTTGTTCTTCCCTGACCCCATGTCCCTTCACTGCCTATTTTAAATCTAGCCCTTCATTCCCCCATCTAGCTGGGAGACACTAACTGCTCTTAGGAAAAGGGACTATGACTGCTCCAGCGGCTTCGCTCTGGCGAGGGGCATTGTTAAGAGGCCGCAGTAAAGGACCCATCAGAGGAAGGCAATCTAGGGGTCCTCAGAAGATTGGATTTTCCATGTGGGATTCCATCTCCCTGACCATTTGTAATTTGATGGATTCTAGGCGAGAGAGAATAAATTGAGTCACGTGAATGAGAATGCAGAGCCCAAATATTAGCACTAAAAAGAGGCAGGCCAGCAGCCCTAATAAAAGGGGTAAAAGCCATGAGGTAAATGAAGGGAGCATGCCCTTAATCTGATTCCAAAGTTCTGGAGCAAGTGGCTTTGTTGCCTGTTGTTTCAGCCACTTTGCCTTCTGTAATATAACTTGAGTCCTAGTACCTATCTGGGAAGAAGTGTTGATATAAAAACAGGAGGTGGTGATGTAGGTAGACCTATATTCTGTAAATAAGCAATTAGGTATTTAATAAGGAGTATGCCTATGGAAACAGAAGGGGAAAAAGCCCAAAAGTTAATTATCATAGAAAATTATAAACTAGTTTCTAAGTCTGTAAGACTGTCAGTCGAGAAGACTTAAAGTTTCTTTTGCTGGAATAAAAGCAAGCAGTGACAGTCTGACAGATTCTCTTTATCTGCAGTTTAAGTATCTCTGGTGATGTCATCAGATGCTCAGGTAAATTCTGTATGGTTGACACTGCAACAGGAGTTCGCAATAATTCCAAATCAAAGGATGGGAGAAAAATAAAACATTAGTGTGGAGGGTTGAGAACAACTAGAAGAATTTGAGAACCAGTTCAGTTCCTAGGTAAAAATAAAACTTTAAACTTTGAAGACAATCAACTGTGCTAGAGTCCAATATTCAAAATTAAGCATTTTGATTTTCATTGAAACATAATTTCTCTCCCTGAAATCACCCTCATCTTTATTAAAGAGACTGTATATGTACAGTTTTAATCCGGCCTGGTTATTTACATAAACACAATAATAGCAATTGATTATATAGGCTCTTTCAAATCTGCTTTGCTGGAATTTCTCTCACCAGGAATTTTTTAGATTGAACTTTAGTCAGCCTCTCAGAGCACAGAAGCCAAGCCACACAGTTGCCACCTGGCTTTGCCTGCAAGGGTTTGGGTGGATTCCTCAAGTTCTTGAGGTCTCCAAAATGTCTTGAGGTTCTCTCTTTGCCATCTCCCAGGAAAGGAAACTTCATTGCTTACCCGGAAAGACTGCCATGAACCACTGATGAAGCAAGGTACCAGGCCATTTCTCCAAGGGGCTCTTATTGGCTTCAGAGTCAATTTTAATTCCTTAAATCTTTCTGGTGACATCCGGAGTCCAGGCATGTCTCTCTTGATTATGACATTCCAGTCAAAGACTTGATTAATAAAACCACAATTGGATACTGGACTTATTGAATTCATGCAAAGAAATGTATTGCCATGAAAATAATAATACTCATTAAGAGTTCCCAAGTTCTGGAGGGATCATGTAGGGAAAAAAATATAAATGCTTCAAAATTGCTTATGAGGATATAACTTACCCAATTGTTCTAGGGAAATAAAAGCAAGCTTCCTTATATCTGGAAAACAGAAAGAAAATTTTTTTAAATCCACTTTACTGACTTTCTGCAATAAAAAGCTCAACGCAGGCAAACTAAAGACTTGTTTAGCAATCAATGTTTCAGTATTTCATGTTATTCTAAAATGTCTAGATGTTTAATAACTTTTATCATTTAACCCAGCAATGTTCTGAAGTTTTTAAATTACCAAAGACCTTGGAGATAAGGCAGGGGGAGGAGGGAGCAGGCCTCAAACCTTGTTCCCAGGGCTTGCAGCAACCAGGCTCACGAAGCTGCCACATTCTTTCCTTTACTAGGGGAGGGGCACCATTCTTTCTTCCTTGCAGCTTCTGGAGGTTTCATTTGAGGGATTGAGTAGCGTTGAGGATTCCCATCCCCCAGTGATCAAACAGGTTTTGGAGGGTAGCCTCTGAGAGCCATAAAGCCTTCGATACATGGAACCTCTGTCCATGTTCCTTGGGAACAGCAAAACAGGTCTTAGCTGCAAGATAGTATCAACCTCTAACATTTCCTAGTTGGAAGGGAACAGGTTCTTATTTAAAGTCAGACATTGATTAAATATTTCTGCCCTTTGTATAGAAATTTTACTCTGAAGGTGGCAACTTAAGCTGGGTGTGGTTAGGAACAGATAAAGTAGTCTCAGTATCTACAATAGCCTTAGGAGTGGCTTTCTTTATATGATAATTTAACTTCTCCCAAACTGTTGAGAAGGGGAAACACCCTTAGAGCACCGCTAAGCTTGCTTCTGTGTTTTTTTCTAAGGCCTGGTTTGGGTGTTCTACAATTCTTTTCAGGGTGATCTGGCTTCTACAATAGAAACAGACTCCTCTACAGTTTCCTAGCTGATCCCATTTAGCAGTACTCTTGTCTTGCTCTCAGGAACCAGTAGGTGTAGGTGGGGGAATTTTGTGGGCCTTTAGGCAGGGTTGCGAGATAGGGTCTTTGTTTGGCTGTAGTACAGCTAAAGTAGTCAATTTACATTTCTGGAGGAGATCTTCCTGTTCTCGTAATAGGAAAAATGTCTGGACATATGGAATTTCTGACTATTTCCCTTCCCTATGACAGAACAGGTCAAGCTGGAGAATGGTGTTATAGTTGATACCTCCCTTATGAGGCCAGTTCTCTCTATCTGCCAGCTTATATTCAGGCCATGCACAAGTGAAAAATTAATTTAGTCTTTTTTTTATTCAGGATCTGGGGGTCAAAGGAGTCCCATTTTTTCAGAATACAGCCTAGCAGGGTGTCATCTTTGAGTGTAAAAGAAGAAGATCCCATCTGGGAAGAAAAGGGAGAAATAGACTTCCAGAGGCTTAAATCTCTCAAAAAGATCCCCAGGGTATCCCCTGGCTTATAGAGTCATAGAATTCATAAGTCCCCTTGCTAGTGCATGACCACCCTGGGGATACCGACCGGTATTAAGGTCCCTGTCAACCCCAGTCAAAAACTCCCATCTTGGTACCAGCAGTCGCAGAAGCAGAAACTTGGCAACTTACATGGATGCAGGAATGCAGAAACTTGGCAACCTACAAACCACAGAGTGACCGAAAGCCGCTGCCAAACCACAAACCACCAGTGAGAACACCTGTACCTGACTCCAGGAATGACAGAGAGAACACGGAAAGAACAAACAAGATTGATTCTTTACCCCGCTCCCCACTCCCCCTCCCATCCCACTAAGCCCTAGAAAAACTGGTCTCTACCTCCTGGGGAGGGGGGGGAGGGGAGTGACTGCCCACTCAGCCTCACCCCACCTGCACCCAGGTGGTTTTCAATAAATCTGTTTTTAACTGTCAACAAGCCTCCTAAGTCTCTCCCTTGGCCAACCCCCCTAACAACTGGGATTAGTCATGCTCACCGGTGCCGCCTCTAACACCCGCTTTAAAACCCTCTGGTTCGCGCGTGACCGTGAACAGAGCAGACCCACTGGAATTAGTCACCCTGACAGTTAATGTCCTGCCAAGGCGGTCCCCGAAATCCGCGGCCAGAATGGGCGGGCCTCCTGTTCTGCTCAGTAGGGGACCCCTTGCTGACAATTTTGAACCCCTAACCCATGATAATACTTGTGTAGTTGGTCCTGACCTTCCCTGAGGACACCTGAGACAACCTGCCGCAGACACAGGGCGACTGCGGGAGGTGCCTGAGCGCTGTGCCAGGGGCCTGAGGGGAGCTTTGGAAGGCGCCCTTTCTGGCCAGATCTCCCCCTATAACCCTAGTAGGGGTGTTTTGCAGCCCGAGGGGCAGCTCGCTGCAGGAAAGGATCTTGGTCGAAGGGCCAAGGTTGGAAACGGGGTGGAGGAGCGCTGCTGTTCTGCCCACGTGGCCAGAGCAGGGCCTGGGCTGAACTCTCCACGGAGCCAGAGGGGCCTCCTGGCCTCCACAGGGCATTGAATGTCAGGAAAGGCTCAGTGCCTGGGTGGCCCCCTCTCAACACTTAAGAGGCATTTCCAGTTTTAGGCAAGGGACTGGACCGAACGTGAAACCCAGAGGACACCAGGGATGGGGGGGGGGCTGGGGGGCCCTAAAACTCTCCCCATGAGGACAACATGTATTTGGCCTCCCTGCGCTCTTAGGATTCCCTGAAGGAAAGGAGCTTCCAGGGCACTGGGCACAGGAGACGGGGGTCGCAGAGTCGCGGTTCCCCAGTTCCTCTCTCTGCGGGGGGGGGGGGGGGGCGGTGGTGGAGCCCGGCGTTCACTCAGAGCCATCCGGTCAGCCCGGGTTTTCCCGGAGTCCCAGGGAAGACTGTCTACCGAGCCCGTGCCTTCAGAGGAACCAGGGACAGAGGTAGGACGGGGGAAGAGCTGGGTTGGATTCACGTCGATGTCCCCTCCGGGGCCGAGGGGGACCCCATGACCCTTCTCAGAAAGCCTCACACCCACTTCTTAAGACCGACGCCGCCCTGGTCACCCATAAATGCCCCACAGGTGCCCGATGTTTGTCTCCTCAGGAGTCGAAAAGAGAAAAATAAGAGAGAGGGAAGAAAAACAGAAGCCGAGCAGTGCCCTTATGCTCAGTGTCGACGCGATGAGCGCGGGGTCCCGGACCAGCCCCCAAAGTTTGAGAGGGTCGAAGAAAATTCTAAATCTGAGCCTTCCTCGGCTGTTTCCAGCTACATTATGCTCATGTACTTCCCTGGAATATCAGACCGGTCACTATACAGAGTGCAATTGCTATATAGTCCTGAACACTGGACCCTCACATGGACCCAGCGACATCTGGACCCCGCAATAAATGCATGTGATTGTGGCGCCTTGTCCAGCGCAAGCGTTCCTTCCGGTGCGGAGTCCCCAAAACACGTATCTGCACTATCCAGGTAGGAAAGCAAAGAGCCCCGTTTTAGCAAGTCAGACAAGGGACCACCTGAGCTGAGCAAACATTGAAATCAGTGTTTTTATTAGAAATTTATGTATTGAAGAAATGGGTAGGTAAGTGATACAACTAACATGGTTCAATATTTTATCAGGAAGACTCAGGTTCAGTTTGTAAAACCACCACCATCAGATGCGTAAACCAAATTGCCCTTTTATTTTCTCTTTTCTTCTTTCCTTTCCTTTCCTTTCCTTTCCTTTCCTTTCCTTTCCTTTCCTTTCCTTTCCTTTCCTTTCCTTTCCTTTCCTTTCCTTTCCTTTCCTTTCCTTTCCTTTCCTTTCCTTTCCTTTCCTTTCCTTTCCTTTCCTTTCCTTTCCTTTCCTTTCCTTTCCTTTCCTTTCCTTTCCTTTCCTTTCCTTTCCCTTCCTTTTTCTTTCCTTTCTTTTTCTTGTTTTTGTTTTCTTTTCTTTTTTGCTATTATATCAACTTAAAGTCAATGTAAAACTTTTAACTACTTATTTTTTAGTGGTCCAGTAAAATGATCCATACTATGGAAATTTTAACTTTCATTTGTCCTTGATAAAAGAACAAAAATCTTGAAGCAGGTTGAATGTGTGACTCTTCTTTTATGGGAAAGGACAGTAGAGGATAAGATAGTTGTTTGTGATGATTTTCAGGAAATCCTTTCTTATCTCAAAAAAAAATAAAAATAAAAAATGGCCCAAAATGAGGTCATTGATATATAAAGTTACAAATTAAATATTTATTCCTTTGGTTCTGTGCTGCTGGTGGTTTGACTTTCATTTTCATTAAAATGCAAATATCTTAAGGAAGAGATTACTATTTTATTCATTCATTTATACTTTCCCGTAAATAATGGGTATTCCATCAATATTTCTTCATCCACACTGAAAGGTGATTTATTAAAAGAAAGCATATTTGCTTTTCTGGGAAGGGGGCAGGAAGATAACAATAGAGAAGCAATTCCCAAGGCACATAGCGTAGGAGAAGAAAAGTAAAACTGGGAAAAGACTTTGTAAAGACTTTTACTTATTTTACAGTTCTGCTGAGGGTTGACCTTGATTCTAATTCAGACAAAACACAGTCATAACATGAAAAAAAAGGTGTGTATTATTATAGTATACTTAGTGATAAAAATGAGTACTAGAGGTAGCTAATACCAGAGAGTATTTTAAATAATAATACTGGTTACTAAATATTTTGAAAACAATATAAAGAATGTCTTAGTAATAAATACAATATATCTGTTCCCTTGCATGAATAAATGTGAGAAGACCAGAAAAAAAGATTCATTTCCAAATCTGTATAGGCATAGCATATTGAAATTAAGCTTCTCTTTTTTTTTTTTTAATGTTATTATTATTTTTTTTAATATATCTTTATTGATTTCAGAGAGAGGAAAGGAGAGGGAGAGAGAGAGATAGAAACATCAATGATGAGAGAGTCATTGATCGGTTGCCTTCCCGGGGGGAGGGGGGGGAATAGTCAGGGAGAAGAGAAGGGAAAGCGAAAGGTGCAAGCATGCTCTTAGGAGGCAGAGCCCTGGGTCCTCAGTCCTAATGGTTTTATCTCAGGGGAGGTCCCATGGAAAGATCTCATTCTAATAGCCACTTTCCAAGTATTCTTTGAAGGTTGTGGTTGCCACTGATTGATTGGCCAGCACCAGGGTGGGGGACCATCATTCAGCGCAGCTGGTCCTGAAGTCAGCTGTGGCTGGTTTTGCTGCTTTTCTGGGCCTGGAGCTAGAACATAACTGAGGCCTGATGTTATCTCTAGAAAGGAAATGTAAGGGGGTCCAAACCACATGACCAGTGTTATCCTAGGGGAGGAAAGGCCACCCTGGGGGCGAGGTCCTACCCTACAATTGTCCTTACTAGGCACCTGAGGCTTTGCATGTAGGGCTTTCCATCCTGTTGATCTGTACCTGGCCCATTGTCCTTGCTCTGTTTATGTCTGTTTAACTGCCTATCACTCATAGACTTTAACTGAATTCAGAATGATTCCAACACCCAAAAGAAATAATTTGTATTGTGACCTTGCTACTTTACTTATCCCCAGGAACCACTGTCTGTTCTCTGTTGCTATAGTTTTGCCTTTTTGCAGAATATTAAAAAACACATACCGTATATAACATTTTCACATTGGCCTCTTTAGCCTAATGCAGTTGAGATTCATTTATGTTGCTGAAAGTATTAATAGTTTGTGTCTTTTTATTGCTGAATAGTGTTTCATTGTGTGGATGTATCAAAGTCATTTACCCATTTACTTTTTGAAGAATACCTGGTTTTACAACTTGTGGTAATAATGAACACTGCTGCTGGAAATATTCATTAGAAGGGGTTTGCACACAAGATTTTATATCTCTAGACTAAATAGCTGGAAGTGGGATTGTTGGGCCCATTGATTTATAAAACAATCAATGTAAATCACCATACCAATAACCTAGTGACAGTATCATATTGTCATATTAATTAATATATCAAGAGCATTTGACAAAATTTGTCATCCATTCATGATACAAACACTCAGTGAACTAGCTGTCTCTGATCACATTAGAATCTACCAACTATAAGCCCTAGCCAGATCACCCAGTTGGTTGGAGCAGTGTTCCAAAAGTCAAGGTTGTGGGTTCATCCCTATTCTGGCTGGGTCACATGCATGAGTCAACCAATGAATGCACAAATGGGTGGAGCAGCAGATTGATGTCTCTCATTCTCTCTCTTCCTTCCTCTCTTTAAAATCAATATGTGTGTGTGTGTGTGTGTGTGTGTGTGTGTGTGTGTGTGTGAAAAGAGATAACT
This sequence comes from Miniopterus natalensis, assembly GCF_054644295.1. Lineage (NCBI taxonomy): Eukaryota > Metazoa > Chordata > Mammalia > Chiroptera > Miniopteridae > Miniopterus > Miniopterus natalensis. The sequence continues at coordinate 30,678,395 of NC_142086.1, forward strand.
GTCTGGAATATGATGCATTTCTAATTTGTGTTTCTATTTCTGTTCCATAAATTCTGATGTATATCTGGTAGTTTAGATTTAAATGTGTTATAATATAAATTAAAATACAAATTACATAATAATAAGAGAAAAAAATACTAGATTCCATTTAATTATTCCCAAGGTTTGCTTTTAGGAAACATCTGTAAGAAAGACTAAAAAACAAAAAAACAGAACTTGGTGTCTTGGCAAGGAAGAAATTTCCCTCCACCCCTTCTAGGCTCTTTTTTTAATTTTTAAAATTTTTGTTTGAAAAAATATTTAAATTACAGTTTACATTCAATATTATTTTGTATTAGGTATACAACATAGTGGCTAGACAATTATATACTTTACAAAATGTTTTCCCTTATATTTCCAATACCCAACTGGCACCATACATAGTTATTAAAATATTGTTGACTGTATTTCCTATGCTGTACTGTACATCCCCATGACTACTTTGTAACTACCAATCTGTACTTCTCAATCCCTTCACCTTTTTTACTTAGTACCCAACTTCCCTCCTCTTTGGCTACCACCAGTCTGTTTTAGGTTATTTTGACTGGTCTAATAATTAAATTTATATGTGACAGATTAACAAGAGAAAATAACCAAATTTAATTACATACCTACCTATGGGAACCCCACATACATGAGAGGTTGAGAGAGAGAAAGGGGAAAAGAGGTATATGTGACATCCTGAGCCAAGGATGAAGTGAAGTCCCTGAGACTTTAGAGGAGAGGAGGGTAATTCACAGGACCGTAAGAAGAGATGATGTTCAGTAATTAGGTGTTTTCCGTGCCATACAGAGAGCCATACAAGGTTATTTCTGTTTTTAACTATTTCTTAAAATACGTTTTTATTTATTTTAGAAAAAGAGGAAGGGAGAGGGAGAGAGAGACAGAAACATTGAGGTGAGAAACATGATCAGGTGCCTCTTGCACACACCCTGACTGGCAGCCAACATGCAGCCTGGATATGTGCCCTGACTAGGAATCAACTGGAGACCTTATGAACTGGCAATCTTTCGATTCATGGCATGATGTTCAACCAACTGACCACAAAGGCCAAGGCATCTGTTATTAACTCCTATTATGGGTAAAGACCCAATTTATTTACAAGGGAGGTAAAAGTTTTTCTTAAGCCTGCAGGGCCTTTATTGCTATCACCTTAAAATAATCCACATGACAAAGTAGCACATCTTGGGGAAGCTTGTAATGAACCCCTTCTGGTGTTTTGAGCTAAATAATGAAAACAGGCTATTGATCTACCTCCTTTTGAAGAAAAAAATATTTTGTTTGTATGGAAATTTAGGGCTAAGATGGTATTCCATTTAGTCAGTTGTATGACTGTAGGGTCATACTCCATGAAATCCTCTAAGTCAGCACCCAGCTATATGGTATTGCAAATACTGAACTCTTGGAAAGTTTTATGGTATTAAACAGAAAAAAATCATAATAGAATATTACTTATATTAGTGCATTTATTTCAGCCATTCTCTTGACAAATATTATTGATTATGTAGTATGTTATAGGAACACTATGAGGACTGATTATTGTTTTATGAATATACATATTTTCCCTAATTACCTCTTCAGAGCATTCAAAACCATTGGCACTGGTTGAATGAATTAAGTGTGTTTTAGTTCTATAAGTACTTTTCAATATAAAGTTCAATTTGATAATAAGTAGACACATATTAGAGATGCTTGGAACTATGCTATATTTTTAATTCATCTATATGTACTCAATTTTATTCCTATTACACATTGTCCTGCTCTACATTAAAAAATAATTTGAATCCCTAAATATTAAATTTCTTGGACTCCTCTGCCAGGTGGGTTCTAGCTATCACTGGCTAGTGAGAGGAACTAGTAGAATTTATTTATTTATGTATTTATTCATTACTTTTTATTTTGAAATAATTACATTTTTATAGCAATTTGCAAAGCAAGCACAGAGAGGCCCATTTTATCCTAATTGCTATACCTTATCAAAACCAGGCCACAAAATTGGTAAGATATATATAGAGTTCTATTTTATTTCCTTCACATGTATAGATTTGTATAACAACCACTGTGACCAAGACACAAAACTATTTCATGTCTCTCATTTTATTCTTTTATGATCACTCCCATCCCTTCCCTGCCCTTTCTATATCCATAAACCCTGGAAAACACCAGCATGTTTTCCATACCTGTCATTTTGGGAATATTGTCTAAATTGAATCACACAGTATGTGACCTCGGGGGGTTTGTTTACTTGACTCAGCATATAATGCCCTTGAGTTCACTGGTAGGATCTCAGCAGGAAGAATGGGCAGCACACCAGTAAGTAGCAATTGACTTCAGTGCCTTTGGAATTTCACCAGCAGTGGCAATGGGAGGCTGCCAGCAGCTGCTGGGGCCTCAGCCTGCAGAGGCTTTTAGCAGCACTGAAGGCTAACGCAGAGAGTAGCTGCAGGCCTGAGCTACTTCGGAGGTTCTGGCATTGGCAGTTTCCAGCAGATTCAAGGGCACATGTGCACCTGGTGTCCAGAAACACTATCTTCCTTCCTTTGTGTTTTTTTGTGTTTTTTTCAGGGATAAGAGAAGCTTCCTGAAATGATTAATCTCTAGTTACCTCAATATTTCCCTTTTTCTCTGTCTACCCTTATAACACCTTTGTAAATAGCTCCCAGTATTTAATATCTCCTGTATAAATTAACTAGCATGATTCCTGTTTTCCCCAAAGGACCCTAACAGAGGCACCATCCAACAGCATGATGTTAAGAAGGTAGCTATATAAAGCATTGCAAAAACATACTAATTGCAAAAACAAACTACTTAATAATAACAAGTTAAAATTTGTTGGAAATCTATGTTGTGTTAGGCATTTTGTGTAATAGCTTTCTTTCAAATAGCTTATACACAGAAGAGGCAATGAAAAGAGTAAAAAGAGTGCAGCTATACCAGCTTTGGACACAATCTTTTAAAATTGTATCAAAGCATTTTCAGTGTGTATTTGATAAACAAAAAATTAAGTCAATGTTCAGACTCAACTATCTTGAAGTTAATCTGTCTTACGTGAAAGCTCACTTAGGAGTCCAGTGGTCATCCAACTGTCAAAATGGTTAAGTTTCTGATGTTTAATGGTGGAACCAGAATGTGCTTCCAATGAAATGATCTAGTGCTGTAGCACTCACGCTGTGAAATGCTGCACCGTTAAGCATTTCAGATGCCAAGTCCAATTCAATATTCTTTAATTTGTGAAAATACTTTTGGCATTACATTTTATATTTTCTGAAAAGTTGTCCCACTCAAAATGAATGGTTTGGTGTTGCCAATTGAAGCTTTGTGCAGCTGGCAACTTTTAATTGTTTCCTGTACAGCTTAGAATGACAATGATGCCAGAGCCTAGTTTAATAATTGATTACTTATTTGAAAGGAGCTTTGTTTTGTTTTGACTGGCTTGATTAAAAAAAAAACAAAAACAACTTTCTCTAAAATAAAGAAAACTACATAAAAGTACCCTCGTTTAATAAAAAAATCCCAACACCACAGGTTTTTATTCCTCAAATTCCTTTGAAAAAATTTTTAACCTTCCCTTAAACATTTTACTATTAATTTCTCCATGAATTTTTAAGTGCTAACACTAGTCCAAACTAAACTCTTTCTAACTACAAATTGTACTTTATAGTCATTATCTCATATACTTTGTTATATTTTACTATGTTTACACCATTTTTGGTTTTGAAATTGGTCAATACCTAGTAATGTTGACTACATATATTTTATATTCCTGCCATGTACACAACTACTTAAGGACAAATGTTATGAATATCTTAACATTTGTGTACATAAACTCTTGCACTAATAAAATATTCAACTAGCTTATTTCTATGTCTGTGTTTTAAGGTTCACAACTACTAATTTAATAGTGAATTGCTAAAGCAATCCCTCTTAAAATTAAGAATTATGACCTTTTGATCATGGATTACATCCAGTTTAGGTGCCCTTTTTGCCTTACTTGATAGTGATTGAACTGGATGATGTTTACGTAACAAATATTGTCTCTGATCTAATCCCTAAGTGAAAACAAACCATTTAATGTGACAAACAAGGTCCCCACTCTTATAAAACCTTCATTCAAGAAACATAAATAGGAAAAATATTTTTAAAAATGATAATTTCTCATAATAATAATGATATAAAGAGAGTAAATTGCAGAAATATAACCTGCGAAAAAATGATTTTAAGTAAGCCAAGAAAGAAATCATCTTACAAAACATGATGTTCAAGATGGGAACTGAATTTTGTCAAGAATTTATTTAGATAATCCAGAAGAAGAAGCATTTCAGTCCATGATTAGCATAAAGTCCTGGAGGTGGAAATAAGGTTGACTTATTTGAAAAAGATTTAAAAAATTTCTTGTCTCTCTTTTTTTTTAAATTATGATTATTAGAGTAAGTAGTTTACATTTTATACCAAGGATAATAGGAAGCTTTTTTTTTTTTTTTTTTTGGTTTGAATACAGAGCAATCTTATTTTATTTGAATTTATGATCATGAATCTGAATGCTACTGTGAAAAATGAATTTGAGGTAGCAACATAGAAAGCATTCCTTATTCCTAAGTGAAAGACTATGGATATATAGGATGGTATCAATGCATATAAACAGAAACAGGTTTCTTTGTGTGCTCTGTTGATAGAATTAAGAATACTTGCTGTTAAATTAGATGTAAGAGATGGGGGATAGAAAAAGTAAAGTGTGCCAGTATAAATTTTAAGTAAAGCTACTGGGAGAGCTGTTCAACCATGTTAAGAAAAAATATTTCTGTCAAGCTTTACCACTTGCTGTTCACAGCACTACTTTTGGATTTTTTTTTTTTTTTTTTTTTAATGTTTGTGGTAAATGTAGTCATAGCCTTTATTCTTTACATACAGGGTGGGGTGAAAGTAGGTTTACAGTTGTTCATATGGGAAATAGTACAATCATTAATAAATAATAATACAAGAGTAAACTCTGTGTTTCATGTGCTCACAACTGTAAACTTAGTTTTGCCCCACCCCATATATTGCCTATTTTGTTTTCAAGCTCTCTCTCTCTTTTTTCTTTTCAGGCTCAGTTTTTACTTTTTGCATGTCTATTCAAAGAAATAACATTGTTTCTCTCTTTTGTATATCATATGTTCACTATTGTTTACTACAAGATGTTTTTCTAATCACCATTATGATTTATTTCTTTGACCTATGGTTTACTTAAGAAAAGCTTTACATTTCTGAACATATAGTTGTTTTCAAGTTATATTTTGTTATAATTTTTTGTCTTACTTCCATTATTCTGTAATCAAGTTATTTGAATGATTTAAACCTCTATGTCAAGATTTGATGGTGGCATAGAATATTGTGAAATTTTATTAATGTTCCATGTGTACTTAAAAAAATGTGCTTCAGCAATTGTTGAAAGCAGTCTTCTATAAATAAAAATTATGTCAAGTTTAGTATTCAAGGAGTTCAAATCTTTTATATTTGATTCATTTTTTTATCTGATTCTTAAGTAGTGAGAAAGGTATTTTAAACACTCCCACTATACATGTGGATTTTCATATTTATCTTTTTAGTTTTGTCAAATTTTACTTTATTTGCTTTGATATTTTGATATGATATGACTACAGATTAAATTTTGATATATTACCTTGACTAATTAAACATTTTATTACCATGAAATTTTCTTCTCTCTTTTCCCCTAAATTGAACTATTATTTTCTATGCTTTTAAGTGCTCTTCATTTTATGTTTCCTTTTTTAAAAAATGTATCTTTATTGTTGAAAGTACTACAGGTGGTCCCCCCCCCCATTAACTCCCTCCACCTGGCACCCACCTGCCACCACACTATTGTCTGTGTCCATGGGTTATGCATATAAGCTCTTTGGTTAATCTTTTCCTGCCCCCCACCTCCACCCCCAATCTTCCCTCTGAGATTTTATGTTTCTCTTATTAGGAGTTTATAATATTTTCTTTTATGACTGATAATTATTGTCTGTTAATTATACATAAATTACACTTATATTAAATGTGCTTTCTGATATTTTGGGATTTAAATTAACCATTTATTTTACTGCTTTCTATCTATTCTGCCTCTTACATGTTACTTTTATCACTTATTTGACTTTTATATATTGATTTTTTTTTAAATCCTATTTTCCTTTTATTACCTGTACAGCTACTTGTTCTTTTACCATTATTTTAGTAGTTTCCAGATTATATTATATATTTTTATCTTATCAAAATTTAATAAAAATATGTGTATTCAATCTGGAAAACTACAGGGCTTTGGAACACATTAGCTCCATTTATCTTTCTCTGAATTTATATGCTCTTGCTCTCATGTACCTTATTATTTTTTTTTTTTTTAACTCTATCAGGTGTCCCTATACTGTTTTAAGCAGCTAATATTCATTTTTTATATATATGTGTTTTGTTTTGTTATTTGATTGATTTCAGAGTGAGGAAGGGAGAGGGAAAGAGAGAAATAGAAACATGGATGAAAGAAACATCCATCGATTGCCCCCTGTACTCTCCCTACTGGGGACTGAGCCTGCAACCCAGGCATGTACCCTGAGCAGGAATCGAACCAGTGACCTCCTGGTGCAAGGGAAGATGCTCAACCAACTGAGCCACACCAGCTGGGCTAATACTCATTTTGATATTTCAAATTTTATCTTTTAGATATCCTTTATTCTTTCTTGATTGTCTCATCTTCTATCTGGTTTTATTTGTGTGTTGTTTTTTTTTTTGAAGATACATTTTCTCAGCATTTTAAAATTAAAATTTTTAATTTCATCTTTATTTTTTAGGATAATTCTGCTAAAATTCTAAGCTGGAAGTCTCCCCACTCACACCAAGTTTTTAAATATATTAAATTATGTTGTTGCTGGTATTGTTTTCTCTGAGAAGTCATGTGTCAGTTATGTAATGGATTATTTGAAGATACTCTCTCCCAACAACTTCTTATTTTTCTATATCTTTTAAAAATATATACTTATTTGTGAGAAACAATGATGCCATTATTTTTTCTAAGGCTATTGCATTTAGTCTGCTCAATTATATTTTACATATTTGGGCATTGATTCCAAAGTTTTCATATGTGGGGGTAAATCAAATGGGCTCAAATAGAGGATTTAAATTAAATCTTCAATTTAGTTAGTTATCCTTCAATAATGATAGTCATCTACACAAATATAGTTTAAAAATATTTCAAGTTTAAACTTACATTTACCTGAAACTTATATAAACTCCATCCATCCTCTCTCCACACACACTTTTAGCGACTCTGAAATTCAGATTTAGGATTAAATAAATATACTAAAACAATTCTATATTTTTCATGGTTTAAAATAAACTTGAGTGCTACTATTTCTTGTTAGGATGTAGAATGATGCTAAGGCCTGTGGTCTCATGGTAGCAAAAAAAATAAAATAAAAAATAGATGAAATATTTAAAAGACAATAGCCTTTTATAGGGAATTATTATAGAGTAGTGGATACAAGGAAGCATGAGAAACTAAATTCCAGAAACAGATGAAGATCTCCCATAGGTGAGCAGAGAACCATGGCCACTGAGGAAAAACAAAACAAAACAAAAAAACACACACTTTTCCTGAGTTCAGGTAGGCAGAGGAGTAAACAAGCATTTTAATGGCAATCTGAAATAGCACGATAAATTAGAATCCAAAAAGCTTCAAATGTAGAACTATATCCTTCACCCCAAAACTCCCTTCTTTCTTCTGAATTTTATTGAAAAATTAGTAAAAGAGTAGCTGGAAATCAGAATTTATAAAGTCTTCATAATTATCAAAGAGATTAGATTCATAGATACCAACATAAAACTCTGAAATAGCACTTCAGTAACATTCCAGATCAAATTGTTTACAGGATTAACTGGATCAGCCCTTCAGCAATTGCAATGTGAACAGATAGGGTTTTTACTAACAAGGGGTAAAAACAATCTAATTAAAATAACACCTAAATTGGTATAATATGAAGAGTTAGCTCCTTATCCTAGCTGCTAGACAAAGGAGACAGTTTGTAAACTCAGGGATTCAAATTTTAGAGTCATATTTCCACCTAGTCTACATTGTTATTTTATACTCATTGTTCAAAGAAAAAAAAAAAAAAAGAATAGGAAAAAAGTAAAAAGTATGAAAAAATAAGAAACTCGTTACATAATTAAAAGAAAAAAATATTCATTAGAAGCAGGCCCATATATGACTGACATGGCAGCATTAACATTTAAGCAAAGATAAAATATTTATTATAGCCTCAAGGAGGAAAGCAAGCAGGTTGTTTTCACTGCTGTCAATGAAGCACCTTTGATTCTTCCTCCCTCAACATTATATTTTGTGTTTTTCAATTGTGATTCTACAAAAAAGAACAAGGCCAAGGCCACTTCATTAAGGAATAAGATGTGGGATATAAGACCCTTTCAAATGGGAAGAGGAAAAGTTCCTTCTTTTACAACTTTTGAAATACTGAAAAGAGGACAATTGAAGAAACAGGGCAAGTAGGTCAGATGGGATTATGGACCTAAACTTTGGGGTTTGAGAAGTTGCTGCTATGCAATTACCTATGTTTGTATGGAGGAAAGACAACTAAACTAATGCTTGATCACCACTGGCAGATTTACCACCACTTAGCACGTTTTACATGGGGTGAGAACTACTCCGTACCACTGGTGGAAGAGTAAACTAAGGTAGCTTTCTAATTCCCCTTACCTTCAAGTAGTAACAGGTAATTTAAAAAGTCTAAATGTTAAAAAAAAAAAAAAAAAGGAACATGGAGTTCTAAAGTGAAGGGAACGTAGCTTAAAGAGTTTTTGAGTCAGAGGCAGATCTCTATTACCCTAGATGTCAATAGTGGGTGTCACACCATCCCAAAAGATTAGATAAGGCTCGTCATAACTTGGAAGACATGAATTAAGGAACCAAAACAGACCAGTAGTTTCTCATTAGAGAAGAACAAAGAATTGTGATATTCTTAATTGATGAGTGTTCTCTCTCACTCACTTCTATGGCGTCACTAGAGGTAACCCTTGCCTATTTGGAGAAGGCTATGACAGAGCCATGAAACACTGAGAACTTACCTGCAAGGATCTGGAGAAAACTCTTTTTTTTTTTTTTTTTTTTAATACATCTTTATTGATTTCAGGGAGAGGAAGAGAGAAAGATAGAAACATCAATGATGAGAGAATCAGTGATCGAGCCCGCAACCTGGGAATGTACCCTGACCAGGAATCGAACCCTGATCGCCTGGATCCCAGGTCGACGCTCAACCGCTGAGCCACGCCCGGCTGGGCTGGAGAAAACTCTTAAACTGAAGGAACCGAGATACCATTAGAGGACAGGTTTCTAGTTGTTTGTTTGTTTATATACCTGGGGGTTTATGAATAAGATTAGTCCAGTTATTGGAGAATAAACAGAATGAATAAGCCACTCTAAAAGGAAAGACTATTCCATGAGATGACTTCTGCCAGACTCTTGTGTAAACCCAACTAGTTCCCGGACAGAACAGAAATTGCTTCACAAAAATTCCCTCAGGTAACTGTCTGTTGACCCCTCCTCTATGCCCCAAAGTGAGCTGGTTTATGCTGTTTTCTGAAACAGGCTGTTGCTCAACATTAGGAAAGCATGATACGCACATTTCCTCTCATCTGGGGCAAGACACACCCCAGTGGTTACCCCTTTCTATCCTGCCCCGTCCTATATAAGCCCTTAGCACCTGCTGCGCTGTGTGGAGAATATCCATGGCATCTCTCCACCACCTGGGATGAGCCTTGTTTGTAAGCTCCCTTAATAAACTCTTAATGTAAGGATAGAGTTAGTTGTCAGCCTCTTTCTCTGGTCTCTCTGCTCCAGGAAATTTTTCCAACAGCAGCAAAAATCTACCACATTATTTTTGCTCATTTGAGAGTTGAGAAGTAGTGTGAGTAAATTTATAATTCACTATCTAAACAACTGCATTGGAATCTGAGTATAATTTTATTTTTACTTATAGAACATTTCTTTTTGAGAGTTGGTTGAAGCCTAAAGGGCACAGTTCTAGAAAAGCTTTACACTGTTTTTCTTTTGATACTTAGCAAGGCAGAAAAAAAAGGGAAAACTCTACAATTAATTAATCAAATATCTAGCTCTGTCTCAATTTCCCAGAACATAATCTAGAATAGAAGAAACAGACTCTCAGTGTGTTAGTTCCCTTCACTCCATTGGAGTGTCCAGGGAAGAGCCAAAGTAGGACCTTCAGTAATGCAGGACCCAGGACAAGGACCTCTTTTGCTGGGATCTAAAGATGGTACTGTCTCCAATAGTACTATGCCTCTATGACAATATTAGTGGGAATGGAAGGGGGAAATGTGGGGATTTTAGAAGCATCAGTAGGGACCCAACTAGGAGAATCAGAGAGATTATATTTCTGTAACACAGACTAAAGTTAAACACAGAGATATGCTAAGTCTGAGAGCTGTAGGTGGGATGAGTCAGCTTGTAAATGGCTCTTATTAGGCCATTAGTAATCTGAAGCTATAAAATCATAGGGTTTTAAGGTCAACCTAAGAGTGCACTGCTGTTAATAAGAAATCTTCATGATTTCCCACCAGCCTACACACTGACTCATCATGTTTCTGATATCTATCAGGCTAATTCAGCAACATGAGAATTGTTTTTGCCTAAAAAGAAAGTACAGCCTATATTGACATACACATTCTAACAGATTGTGAGAAACTGGATATCATGTAATCAGTTTTGAGAAGACTTGGCTCTGACTCACCCTGTCCAGTGTTTTGCATATTTTAATATCTATTCAGAAAGTCTAATAAAAAATAAACATTCTTCTAGATTGAAGAGAAACAGTGCTTTCTCTGATTTTTGAATGTTTTATAAGCAGTCTATTATCTAAGATTCTTAATGAAGATAGACCAACTATATTTTTAAAGGTTACACTCCATTAACATCAATTATTTGAGTTCATGTAACACATACAGATATGATATAAAACTATAACAGAAAGATAATCCAAGTGTTTGAATAATTATTATTTAATCATTATTTATTAGTTGTATCATAGAGTGTCCTCTAAAACATATTGCATTAGAAACAATAAGAATGTAATTAATAGTAAGATGTCTTTCAATATTAAGCCCCCATACATTAATAAAGTAGAAGCTACAAGAAGAATATAATTCTTTTTTTTAAATCTCTAAGATAACAGTGGTATAAAAATATTCAATAATTTACTCCAGTCAACAAAGCAAGTCTATAACGTGAATTTAATCCAAAGTGAGTTATTCTGATTTTTATAGTTATTGAATCACCAATAAAAATAATCAGGAATTTTTGATTCGTTAACTACACATAGCATTCCTATTATTTGATTTTTATGTTCAAATCATATTGTGACTGATAAACCCAGAACAAATAAAATTATTTTTAATAGACTATTCATATAAAATCTATCTACTAACGACCCTACTCACCTTTACAATTTCAGTGAACCTCTCTTGTCCCTGGCTTCTACCTTTATATTTGTACTAGATTTTAGATTAATACTTTATTAAAAAGATTTGGCTCATTCTCACTGTCACACATATTAATTACAAGACTTTTTAAGACTTTAATTATTTACATAGACAGATCAAAATTTTTCACTATCCATAGTTTACTTCAGGGTTTACTCTTGGCATTGAACATTTTATGGGGTTGAATAAATGTATAATGACATATATCTATCATTATAATATCATATGGAGTACACTCATTGCCCTAAAAATCCTCTGTGTTCTGCTTTTTCATCATTCCCTACCCCAACCTTGGCAACCACTGATCTTTTTATTGTTTCCATAGTTTTACCTATTCCAGAATGTCCTATAGTTAAAATAATATGGTATGTATCCTTCTAAAATTGTCTCCTTTCATTTAGTAATATGCATTTAAGATTCCTCCATCTCTGATTATGGGTTGATAACTCATTTCTTTTCATCACTGAATAATATTCCATTTTCTGAACGTATCAGTAGATTATTTATTCACCCACTAAAGGACTACTTGGTAGTCTCCAGGTTTTAGCAATTATGAATAAAGCTGCTATAAACATTCATGTTCCAGTTTTTGTGTAGACATAAGTTTTCAACTTTTTTTGGGTAAATACCAAGGAACCTGATTGCTGGTTTTACGGTAAGAGCGTGGTTAGTTTTGTAAGGAACCACCAACCTGTCCCCCAAAGTGGCTGTACCATCTTACATTCCCACTAGCAATGAATAAGAATTTCTGTTGATGCACATCCCTGCCACTGTTTGGTGTTGTCAGTATTCCAGATTTTGACCATTCTTCTACTTGTGGTATTTCATTTTTGTTTTAATTTGTATTTCCCCGATTACATGTGATGTGTAGCATATTTTCATATGCTTATGTATCTGCTTTGTTAAGGTGACTGTTAAGGTCTCTGGTCCATTTTTTTAATCAAGTTGTTTGTTTTCTTATTATTGAATGATAAGTGTCCTTTGCATATTTTAAATAACAATTATTTATCAAATGGATCTCTTGCAAAATATTCTCCTAATCTGTGGCTGGTTTTCTAATTCTCTTGATACTGTCTTTTGCAGAGCAGAGGATTTTAATTTTAATTCCAGATTATCATTTCTTTCATGCATCATGTATGTAATGTTGTATCCAAAAAGGCATCAGCATAACTAAGGTTATCTAGGTTTTTCTCCAGTTATCTTCTTAGATTTTTATAGTTTTGTTTTTCATATATAGATTCTTTTTTTGCATATGGATGTTTAGTTGTTCTAGCAACATTTGTTGAATATATTTGCAACATAGAATTGCCACTGCTCCTTTGTTTAAGATCATTTGACTTTTTTTTTTTTTAATATATCTTTATTGATTTCAGAGAGAGATAGAAACATCAATGATCAGAGAGTCTTTGATTGAGCCCGCAACCCGGGCATGCGCCCTGACCAGGAATCGAACCCCGATCACCTGGATCCCAGGTCCACACTCAACCACTGAGCCACGCCCGGCCAGGCTCATTTGACTATTTGGAAGTCTATTTCTGGGCTCTCTACTCTGTTCCATTGATCTATTTGTCTGTTCTTTCACCAACACTACACTATTTTGATCACTGTAGCTTCACAGTAAGTCTTGAATTCAGGTAGTATCACTCATCAAACGTTCTTCTTCAACAGTGAGTTCATTATTCTGGAGCTTTTGCCTCTCCATATAAACTTTAGAATTAGTTTGTTGATTTACATAAGATAACTTGCTGGGATTTTGATTAGGATTGCACATTGAAATCTATAGAGGAACTGGGAAAAGCCGGCATCTTAATGTTATTGAGCCTTATTGTCAATGACCAGGAAATATCTCTCTATTCATTTAGCTCTTTGATTTTTATCCATCATTTTTGTAGTTTACCTCATGTAGACGTCTTCTGTTGGATTCATACCTAAGTATTTTATTTCTTTGGCTGCTAATGTAAATAGTATTTTGTTTTTAATTTCTAAATCTGCTTGTTCATTGTCAATTTGTAGTATGGTTTTAATATTAGAGTAATGATGGCCTGATGGAATGAATTAAGAATTACTCCCTCTGCTTGTAATTTCAGAAAAAGATTGTGTAGAATTGGTAACATATTTTCCTTCACAGTTTGGTAAAATTTACTTGTGAAATCATCTGGATACAGTTCTCTCTCTCTCTCTCTCTCTCTCTCTTTATAATGCTATTCGTTTTTGAGTATTTTTTGGATATATATAAACCTATTCAAGTTATCTATATCACCCTTATGTGAGTTTTGCTAGTTTGTGTTTTCAAGGACTTGGCCCATTTCACCAAAATTATCATCTTTAATGAATCCCTTTTGATTGTTTTCTAGTGATTCTATCTTTCTGTTTATATTATTGCATTTATTCTATGTTGTCTACTTTTTTCCGTTAGAGGGCTTTACACAATAGTTATTTAAACTTTCTTGTTTAATGATTCCAATATCTGTATCATATCTTTATGTGAATTTGAAATTTTCTATGTCTCTTTAGGCTTTTTTTTTCTTGCATTTTTGCATGTTTTGAAATTTTCCTTTGAAACCAGACATGATGTATCAGGTAAAATAGACTTATAAAAATGAACCTTTCTTTTATTTATTATTATTATTATTATTATTTTTTAATTCTCACCTGAGGATATTTTGTTCCATTGCTCTTCAGAAAGAGTGGAAGGGAGAAAGAGAGAGGGAGGGAGAGAGAAAAACATCGAAGTGAGAGAGACACGTAGATTGGTTGCCTTCTGCAAGAGTCCCGACCAGGGCCAGGGATAGAGTCTCCAACAAATCACCGAAATTGTCACTGATATGTCTGGCTGGGCATGGCTCAGTGGTTGAGCACTGACCTAGGATCCAGGAGATCAACGTTCGATTCCTGATCTGGGCACAGGCCTGGGTTGCGGGCTTGATCCCCAGTAGGGGCTGCGTAGGAAGTGGTCCATCAATGACTCTCTCATCACTGATGTTTCTATCTCTCTCTCTCCCTCTCCCTTCCTCTCTCTGAAATCAGTAAAGATATATTTAATAAATAAATAAATAAATAAATAAATAAATAAATAAATACTGTCACTGATGTGTCCTGGCCGGTTTCCCTCAGTGGTTAGAGCTTCAGCTCATGCACTGAAGGGTCTTGGGTTCGATTTCTGGTCAAAGGCATGTACCTGGGTTTCAGGTTTGATCCCTGACCCTGGTTGGGGTAAGTGCCGGAGGCAACAGATTGATATGTCTTTTTCGCATCGATGTTTCTTTCTCTCCCCCACTCTCCTCCTCCCTCCCTCCTTTCCACTCTCTCTAAAAATCAATGGAAAAAAGATCCTCGAGTGAGGATTAACCAAAAGAAAAAAAAATTTGTCATTGATGTGTTTCTACCAGTTAATGGCTCCAGCTGCTCAACCAACTGAGCCACACCAGCCAGGGCTAGGTCTTTTATTTAATATATTGATAACCACAAATAGTCTTACATCAAAACTGTAATATTTTAAAACAGTGTTAGTAAATTGTCCTGTGCCATCCAATGAACTTTATGCATTTTAAAATACTACTATTGAGAAAGGGTACACAGTATTAACTAGACGGAATAAAGGTTCTTGGCACACATTAACAAAATTGACACAGTGACAGAAAAACAAATAAACAACCCTGCCACACAGACACAGACACAGACACAGGCACAGGCACACACACACACACACACACACACACACACAGCTGAGTATGTATTTTATACATAGGTACTACGAAAAATTTAAAATTATTATTACTAGTGGTATTTATTACAATAAAAATCACAGGTATTTGTCATTTGTTTAGCAGCATTAAAGAAAAAACCCCCAAATCAGTGTCAACTTCAGTCACAAAATATTATTTTCCTGCATTCACCATTCCTGACATTCGATATGATCAAAGAACCTAAGAGACTGGCTCAAGTTCCATTGCATTGACACACCACAAGCTATTTCTTCTAGAGATATTATGACAACTTCATAAATGCTATTTAGGAAAAAATCCAGGTCCTTTATATTTTTGAATCCCCCAACTTTGCTGGATATATGGAATTGTAAACAACTACTCTACTGCTAGCTCAAATACAAAGTATAAACAGGACACAGAACATTCTCTCCAAAACCCACAGAATATATGTTTTCCTCACATCACTATGACTCTCACTCTATCCCTCCAAACAAGACATTTGCATAAACTGTTTAGTGACATTTTCTAGAGTTACTTTGATTCCAAAAAGTTCAAGACCTTTAAAAAATCAGCTTAGGAGAATCCTTCTTCCCCCCCTCCCCCCCCCCCCCCCCCCCCCCCCCCGCCACTCTTTCTGTGTTTATCTTTTCTCTGAAGCAAAGAATACTGAATGTTTAGCCAATTGAATATGGAAAAAGGGCATTTGTCACACAATATTTGTAAGTGATTCTATTGATTACTATTTCAAAATATTATGTTTTGGGTGCTTTTTTGTTTTTTCCTTCTGATTATAAATTATGTGCCTTTTAATAATCTTGTAAGTTTTATTAATCATGCTTCCTTATTTTTTAGATCTTCAGCTGTTTTGACATCTGGGAACTTGCTGATCCTGGATAAACTGCCCCTCCCAAAGCAAGCCAATTCTTAGTGTAATAGCAAAGAACCCACCTGCAAGTATGTCTTTCATATGCATAGCAACCAATCCAAAACCCCTACCAATCAACTACTTTCTTTAGTTCTTATACTACAGTCCACTATCCTTCCTTCCTGACCACCCCAGGCCCAAGTAGCACAAAATTAGTGAGCTATGTCCCAACGCCTGCCAAAGTTATACAAACCCGCCAATCCTAAACCCGTTTACCCTGTTTCTCCTTCCCAGGGAGCAAGGGCTCTCTCTTGTCCCCATTTTCCCCTCACTTCTCTGCCTCCTGACCAACCCTGGTGCTTCCCTTGTGGCCTTGCTGGATGTGGTGTGTCCCCCCCTTTAGGGAACTGTGAGTAACAAACCATCTTTTCAATGACCTACTCTTTAAAAGTTAAGTAAGGATAAATATGTCTCTATCAAAGTATCTGATAATTCTATTAATTTATTAATTTATTAATTTCTTTTCCACTATTTAAGATCCTTTATTGATAATACATATTAAACATTATTCTAAAAATTACTGACCAGTTTTTCCAGATGTACACTTTTCTTTCAATAATAGTTATGAGGTTTAATGTGGAAAATTTTATCTTTACAAATCTATTAATTATTTCCCTTTGTTTTTCACATTTGGTGTTATAATTTAAGAGGTCTTATATTGAAAGCTTATATGAGTTTCTGCCTAATTTTCTGTAATATTTTGATTTTTTTCTCCATTTAAATATTTAATGCACTAAGAATTAGTGTTTTTGGATGTTGTGCTATATGAATCAAATTTTTGGCATCCAATGCATAACTACTTAACTAAAATAAACTAAGAAATTCTACATTCTACAAAAGCACACTGCTGTTAACCCAGTTCTTTGCCTGTGGCAAAGACTGTTAGCTGGTTTTAAACCTTCTTCCCTTTCTGGGCACATATGAAGGTGACTCTCCGAGCTTACCAGGCGTTAGACTAGATTGTGACTGGGAAATAGTCAATGACATAAGATACAGCCTGCATTCCTCCTGGACCTGGCATATCATCACCTGGCCGAGTAACCCTTGAAAACTTTCTCTGTCTGGTGGCTGACGGAAGAGGGTAACAATGAATCCTAGAGGAGAGTGATACCTGGGAGGCTCTTACTAATTTAGCATAATTGTTTTTCTCTAAAGTTTAGACAGTACTTAAATCCTACTTTCTTCATAGTTGACAATTGTAAGTTATCTGAGATGTGGCTCAATGTTTTCTGCTTTTTCAATAATTCTGTCTGGTTCATGGTGACCTCTTTGTTATTTCAAATGAAAGCCTTTCCTCAGTTTGACATTTTTCCCTTTATTTTTTGGTACATTTTTTCTTATATTTGATTAATTGTATTGCTTTGTTCAGATATAACAATTATCCAAAAGTACTGCTCTTCAGAATTTGTGCTGCATGGGCTCCGGGGTCAAGTTGACCTGCTTTTAAATCACCCATTTAATAACTGCATTACCTTGGGCAGATCACTTCATGTCTCTCAATATCAGTGCCCAAATCTACAGTCTTCATTTCTTGGGAGTGGTGGTGAAAGAAACTTAAATTCAGTTTATGTATACATACACACACACACACATATATATGTACATATATATATGTAAATGTTTATTATAGTACCTACTATGTTAGAATATTGCACTATATTGTCCCTTCACCCTTTTTATTAATGTGTGTAATAGTTCATTTTCAAGGTTCATATATATATATCTCTTTCATAGAGGAACTTTTACTAGCCATCCCTTCTAATAGGTCACCTGTTGATTTCTGACTTAGTCTTTTAGTTTGATGACACATAATTTGAAACCATTGTATTATTATTACTATTGCCAAGCATGAAGGAATTATGAGAACAGGAATCTTTTTTTTCTTCCTTTCCTTCCTCTTTTCTTTCTTCTTTTCCTTCCTTCCTTCCTTCCTTCCTTCCTTCCTTCCTTCCTTCCTTCCTTCCTTCCTTCCTTCCTTCCTTCCTTCCTCCCTCCCTCCCTCCCTCCCTCCCTCCCTCCCTCCCTCCCTTCCCTCCCTCCCTCCCTCCCTCCTTGGTTTCTCCCCTTTTTCCCTCCCTTCATTCTGTCCTTTTAAAAAATATCCATATCCCCATTAGGTAATGCAATGCCAGGAATATGCTAGGTATTCAATATATATGTGAACTGTTTCATCAATATACTTCCATATTTATTTCAGTTTTTTTATATGTGTCCATTGCAGTCTTGTTTATTTTGCTGCACTATAGATTTTCTTATTATCTATTTCTGAAGCTTTTATTTTTAGTAATTTAGTGTTTTTCATTATTTTCCTAACTCTGCCAATTTCAGTCTCTGACCTTCGTATCTACTCTTTCATCTCTTTCGTTTTCTTAAGAGCAAAAAAGTGATGCTGTCAGAAATACACTTTCCTGCCTGGCAGGAGGGGCTCAGTTGGCTCAGCGGTCCCCTCTGCACCGAAAGGTGGCCCGTTCTGTTTCAGGTCAGGCGCATACCTGGGTTGCTGGCACAATCCCCTGTCCGGGCACCTACGGTCGGGACATGTATGGAAGGCAACCGATCAATGTTTCTCCCTTAAGTGGATATTTCTCTCTTTCACTCTCCCTTCCACTCTCTAATCACGTTCTCAGGTGAGAATTAAAAAAAAAAAAAAATATATATATATATATATATATATATGTATATGTATATAACACTTTCTTTTTCTGAAAATAAAGGGTGGGGCAAAGGTAGCTGTATAGTTGTGAGCACTCAAAACACAGAGCTTATTCTTGTGTTATTATGTATTAATTATTGTAGTATTTTCCATATGAACAACTGCAAACTTACTTTTGCCCCACACTCTAGAATCGATCTTTTCCTATTATTGCTCTTCCTGCACGTTTTACATGGTATAATTATTAACTACTTTACTTATTCAACTTTTTCATAGGTTCCATTTACCTTTTATTGTAACCATTTTCCTGACCAAATGGAGTGACTGAACCCTCAATGCCCTCTCACTGTTTATATGAATGTCCTTAAAGCCCTCCTTGTGACCATATCCTGCAGATATATGACATATCATATATTTCAGATTTTATTATCTATCTATCATCTATCATTTATCAATCATCTATCTATCATCTATCTATCTATCTATCATCTATCTATCTATCTATCTATCTATCTATCTATCTATCTATCTATCATCTATCATCTATCATCTATCATCTATCTATCATCTATCTATCTATCATCATCTATCTATCATCTATCTATCTATCATCTATCATCTATCTATCATCTATCTATCTATCTATCTATCTATCTATCTATCTATCTATCTATCTATCTATCATCTATCTATCTATCTATCTATCTATCTAATCTATCCATCTATCTATCTATCTATCATCTATCATCTATCTATCTATCATCTATCATCTATCTATCTATCTATCTATCTATCTATCTATCTATCTATCTATCTATCTATCTATCTATCTATCATCTATCTATCATCTATCTATCTATATCTATTTATATCATCTATCATCCATCATCTATCTATCATCTATCATCATCTATCTATCTATCATCTATCTAATCTATCTATCTACTGACATACCTACTTACCATGTAGACTTTCAGAGACTCTAGGAGTCTAGGAAAGAACTAGTACCAAACATTTTCATTAGGGGGAACTCTCTTTGCCTGATTTTTCTCCATTGTTGACCTGGGAAGGATCTTTTCAAATCTTGTGTAACAGATTAAATTTTTAGTTTCTATACCCTGTTGTGAAAAAGGTGTAGCATTTTTCTTTCTTTTTCTAAAAACATCTTGGCAAGCTCAGAAACTTATGTTTCTGCTGATGGTAGAATAAAACAAAGCCAAAATGTAGAACAAACACTAAAACCTTAGAGTTGACCAAGATATCTATGTTTCTTTTCAGATTTGAGATAGTTTTAGGGGCCTGGGTCCCTTTTTTTGAATGTTTCCCTATATATACACCAGGAAATTTCTTCTGATGCAGTCTCCCCTTTGTCTACAGCACCCTTTATCTTGGAGGTATGTCGATAAAAAAGGAATCAAGAGTCCCTTGGTTCTTATTAGGGTTGCCAGTGAAGAGCGTAGGAAAACTTAAGGGAGAGAGAAGAGCGAGATTGTGGCTGTTTATTCCCCTGAACTCTACACCCTACTGGGCCACCTGGTGCATTATATCTGTAATGGTGTCCCTCTATGACAGATCATCTCTGGTTTCTGATAACAGCTTACTGCTCTTGCTAGTTCAAGTCTGAGTAGTAATGAAACAATTGCCAGCTCTAGAATTTTGCACTATTTTTTCTATTTTCCTTGCACCCCACTAACATTTTTAAACATAGTTCTTTTTAAAACTCTGCTCTTTCAAATAACCTAATTTGAAAGTATAGTTTTTATCTACTGAGCCCCTGACTGTTACAAGTAAATTCTCATTTTTTTCCTTCAAAACTGAATCTCAGAATATTGGCATTATCAAGTGTTCCTATGATGAAGCAGAAAAGATGCCACCACTCATTGTGCTGATTTATGAAGTCTTACTGCCTTAGTAGTATCCTCACTTGATGCATCTAATATAACTGCTTATGTTGTTTTAATCTGGTTCTCAGCTCTTCAGCTGGTAAACGTTAGGATCTGTTCTATAACCAGGGTGGAAGATCCACTAACCCAGACCTAACCCTCAATTTGGCTTTTTTATAAGTAGAATTTATTTTTTAGAGCAGTTCTGGGTTCACAGCAAAGTTGAGCAGAAAGTACAGAGATTTGCCATGTACTTCCTGCCTCTGCACGTGTATAACTTCCCGTGTGATCAACATCCCCACCAGATGGGTACGTTTATTACAATAGATGAACCTACATCAACATATCTTTATTATCCAACATCCATAGTTTAAATTCATATTCACTCGTGGTGTTAAACATTCTAAGATATTGAGAGTTTAGCTAAACTACTCTGTAATATTGCTGCCTCGGCATCCATTAGGTGTTGTGAAGCTGCTTCCAGGGCCCTTGAACTGAAACTACCCTCACCCTTGAGCATAATCCCTAGATAGCATCCCTTAGAGTCACAAGTAAATATAAGTTCCTGACGTGGCTCCTAAAACTACCTTGTGATAAGCATGCTCCCCGACCTCCCAGAAACATCTTATATAAGACCCAAATCTTCAATCCCCCTTCTTCCTGGCTCAGTCCCACAAGGATATAAATCTTATCAAAGCTGTTTTTGGTTTGAATAGAGCCATTCAGCCTTAGCTTGAAAACTCCAAAACACTCCAAACGCAGGCTTTAATAAAGCATGCCACATTCTCTATGCCGGCACCCTACCTTGACTTCCCAGCGTGGCCGGCCCTTCAAGGTGAGCCTTGTACCTCTAGGACCTGTGAATGATGAACTTCCCTATTTCATTTTCGCTTGTGGTATTTTTTTTGAAATATAGCTCTCCACCCAATAGGCCAGGGGGCTCTACTTAACAAATGTTAATTTTAAAAAGTCACAAAATAGGGTTTGGACAAATGTATGATGACATGTATTCACCATTATAATATCATACACAGTATTAGGATAACTGCCTTAAAATTTTTTTGTGCTTTTCCTATCCATTCCCTCCATCTCTCTTAGCCCTTAGCAACCACTGATCTTTTTATTCTCTTCATAGTTTTGCCTTTTCCAGAATGTCATATAGTTGGAATCATATAGTAAATAGCCCTTTCATGTTAGCATCTTTCATTTAGTAAAATGCATTTAAATTTCCTCTATGTCTTTTTTGTGGACTGATGATGCATTTGTTTTTAGTGCTCAATAATATTACATTTTCTGGATGTACCAAAGTTTATATGTTAACCTACTGAAAGACATCTTGGTTGCTACCAACTTTTGCAATGATAAATAAATCTACTTTAAACATCTGTGTAGATTCTTGTGTAGGAATATGTTTTCAGTTCCTTTGAGAAAATATCAAAGAACATAACTGCCAGATTATATAGTAAGAGTATGCTTACTTTCAGAAGAAACCACCAAACTATCCTCCAAAGTTCCCACCACTAATAAATCCATATGATCACCAGCATATGCTAGCTGTATAGTGGTGTCTCATTGTCATAATTTGCATTTCCCTGATGACATATGATGTGGAGCATCATTTCATATGATTATCTGCCATCTGTATATCTTCCCTGGTGAGGATTCTGTTAAGGTTTTTTGGATATTTTAAAAATAATGGGTTGTTTGTTTTCTTATTATTAGTTTTAAGTGTTTATTGCATATTATGGATAACAGTCCTTTATTAGATGTGTCATTTACAAATATTTTCTCTTAGCATGAGGCTTGCCTTTTAAGCCTGTAGATTGTGTTAAGCATATCTCTTGTGTGAAACTCAGAGTGAAAGTTGGCCGGAATTGGGTATTTATCTTCCCCCAGATCAGTTAGTCTATAACATAAAACTCCATCAGGTTAGGCTCTGGTTAAATAGTTTCTGTCCAGAGCTTGTTGGAGAAAACAGGGTGATCTGGCATTTTAAAAATTGTTCCTTTCTTCCTTCCCCTGCTGGAAGCAGGAGGGTGATTTTTCTCCAGTGTTCACTGTGAAACTGGTGGATTGGTATGTAAATTTATAAACATCCTGAGGGCATTCGTTGACTGGGTCCCCTTGGAGTATTTACTCCTCACTGAGCCTGTAGCAATTTGTCAATTACGTTTTCCATTTTCCTACTCCCGACACTAGTTCCCATAGAGATTTTGCTTGTAAGTCCCTGCTCAGGTAAGTTGTGATCTCTGTATATACCTGTCAGTGTCTCCAGTTTTAGGGATAGCAGTTTGCCCTGTGACCTCACTTCTCTTGTTAATTTAAGAAGAATTGTTGATTTTTCAGTTTCTTCAGCTTTTTACTTATCTTTAGGATGTAGTGGTAACTTCCATGTTTCTTATACAAAAGCCCTTTTTTAGGTTTTTTGGTTTGTTTTTTTTTTAGCATGACAAACAGTCCTATGTCTCAGCTTCACTCCATCTAGTACATGATTGAGGATGTTTATCCCATACTTGCTATACGATTATTCATCCTTAGGCGGAGTGGCTCTTTACAGTCCTGCTGTCTCTTTTCAGTAATTTTTCTGACTCAGTGTGGTGATACACCGAACACTGAGTCAGCCTAAAGAACAGAGGAGCTGAGAAATCCACAATTGATAGAGGATATAGTTAGCTTAGGGATACTTGACTAGATAGTTCCCCTCATCCATTGCTAAACTACCCTCTGAGAGACACACTCTTACTCTAGTCCCATGATTAATGCAGGGACTTTTCTAAGTTTCCAGTTTTCCTGAGCTTTGAAAGCTGAATCTATACTTCACAAAATGTTGTTCCAAACACCTCAACTCCAACCCATGTCTGAAATTATAATGATAAAAAAGTAAGTGAAATAAATATTTTATGGGAAAAGAAATTTAAAAATTTAAAACTTTATTGCTTTCATATGTAATTTAAAAAAAAATCTACATTAAATTGGTTTTCTGTTTCACTTGACCTCTTGGTAGTTATTGTGTCCTTGTATAGTAAATTTTCTTGGTTATTTTGCTAGCTAATTTGGAAGAAATTAGAATTTTCTCACTTAACTAAGATTGTACCCCACATTTAGGAACTTTCCTACAGAAAGTTGTTTGTGGTATCGTGGGAAGCAATTTTTTTCAGGGGCAATGCCTGGTGCTTGCAGGTGCTATTGTGTCTGCATATATTTTTTGGCTCCTCTATTTTTTTTTAAATGTTGATTTTTTTTTTTTTAGATAAAAATCTCTCCTAGGGTAGGAATGCCCATCTTTTCTATATTGCACATAACACTTCAGATCTCACTTTGCTAAGTTAGAATACTTCTGTTTTGATTTAGAATATAACCTACTGGTGCCTGGGTTATTTCAACACCTTATCGGGAAACCAGTCAAAATAAAGACTTGCTACCCACAGACTCTTCCATCTGTTGTCACTTCACTCTTACTGCATCTCAGAGTAGTGTTCTTTCATTGAAGCAAACGTGGCCCCTATTGGATAATACAGACACGCTAATGAAATACCTTCCCCACTGTATTCCATCAAAATACTTGTCTCCAAATTTTAGATTTTGAGAAAGATGCCTTTGTCTGTTTCACATAACACTGAGTTGGTTTTGCAGAAATAGGAAGTATGTGTTGACAACGGAAATAATCCTTCCGTGTGATACCATCTTCAATATGTCTGGGAGAAATTTTATTCAGCACTCGATTTTCGCCATGCTCTAATTTCAATGTTAAAGAAGGTTTTTCACTATACCTCCGCCCCCTTTGGCAAATTTAATGAGCTCCTGAAACAGAGATTTTTAATATAGTTCTTTTTCTTTCATTTTTTCTGAAAGTTCTTGAGATTAGTTAAAAGAATAAGTAGAGGTTAGGCAGATGAGAAGTTGAATGGCCTTTCAGGATATATACATATATACACACAAAGCCTCCAAAATAAATTGTCACAGTAGATAACACGTTCTCACATTCTTTGTTATGTCCTCAGAAGTATTAATGGAATATTTCAATAACAACTGTATGTACAACTTAAGAAATGATATTAATCTACTAAAGCAGTCCCCTTTACCACCAAGGACATATGCCAAGGCCCTTAGTGGAAGCCTGAAACCATGATTTGTACCAAACCCTACATATACTATGTTTTTTTTCTATACATAGATATCTATGTTAAAGCTTAACAAATAATAAAGAACGTTTATAACAATTCACTGTAATAAAAGTTATGTGAATGTGATCTCTTTCTCTTTTTCTCTCTCTCTAATAGTTGATCTAATAATGGAGGCGGTTACTCAGCGACAAGGCAGAGGCAGTGTATACAGTGTGGACACGCTGGACACAAAGGTGATTCACAGCCCAGGCAGGATGGAGTGGAATGATGTGAGACGGCATCACACTGCTCAGAATGATGTGCAATTTAAAATTTATGAATTATCTCTGGAATTTTTCATTAAATATTTTCTGACCGTAATTGACTGCGGGGATCTGAAACTAGAGAGCATGAAACTTCAGAAAAAGGGGACTGTAGTAGTTTACTTTCCATGTTAGTATATATATATGTAGATATTACCTAGATATATTGTTCATGAAGTTAGATAATGAAAACTTTTACTAGCTTTAAAATTTGCATCTATAGATAGAAAAAATTACTTCAACCTCAACTGTATTTCCCTAAAACTCTGAATGTTTTTTTTTTCTTGTCTAATAATAATAAAACCTTGCAGAGTCAATAATGAACACACTAGCCAAAATAAAGAAAAAAATTATTCCATAAATTTGTAGGTTGAACTTAGTGAGGGTTAGCACAAGGAAAGAGTATAATTTAATAATGTTCAACATTTGAAAGTCATCTATTGACATATTAAGCAGTTTGCCATATAAAGAAGAACAACATGTGTATGATCATCCCCCATTCAATCTTGTGTAAGAAACTCAAGTTTAGTTCACATACCAGATAAAAGGATTGAGCTTCTTCAAAGTAACTGTATTTTTAAATGCTCTTATTAAATTTTAAAAGAGGTTATCTTTTTTTAAAGCTATGGTCACTGGCTTGGGATAACTGTTTTCGTGGGAAAAAAAATCTAAAATATTGTCACTAATAATCTTGTAAATTAAGATTTAATCAAAAATTACGATTTCAATTCCTCACCCTTTCCCATGCATCAGCCTCCTGTCTTCACTGGCCTCTATCACTAACCCTGTAGTGAGATGAAATAACAAAGGGATATTATCCTTCCATGTGTACTGCCTTCAACACCACATCATTTGGCTTTAGAACTCATGCTCTTTTCTTCATGAGTTTAATACAGTTTATATACATTTCTAACAGGTGTTGAAAAACCCCACGCCCCGCTTAGAGAAAGGCCATATTTCACAGCTAGAAATGGGATGTAAATGGAGGGTTATATTTCACTGGAACAAATACATGTTTAAGCTAGTAATTACCATTTATAGTGTTGTCCTTAAAATGTCTAACAGCCTCTTGGCTCCCCTACACACCATTCATGCTAATTCTCACACAAGAATTTCCAAATGAAAACAAACAGTAATAAATCTTTCAAAGTAGTCATGAAGATACTCTTTGTGAAACTATAAAAGCCATTAAATTGACACTGATAATATTATGTGCATTGACATATCTTAAACCCAATGGTCTTTATCATTTAGTAACAGGGACTCAATATGCTATATAAGTAGCAAGCACTGTGCAATCATCCCTACTATAAAGAAGAAGAGACAAATTGCCAGGAAAATTAAGCAGTTGTCATAAGGCCACACAAACATAACTTGTAAGTTTTCCAAAGAATTTTCTATCTAAAGTGTGTTTGCTGTGGAAATTATAGTGATAAAAGGAATTACTAATTATTGAATGCCTACTATGTGCAGGTAGAATCACCATGTTCTTTATCTTTGGCATCTTGATTTTATACCCAAAGCTAGACAAATTCCATTAAACTTTAAAGCCATAAGTACATTTTATTACCCTCAAATTTTAATTTTAATGTACATTCTATGATAAAAATTGTATTCTATTAACTCTTGTAGTACCAAAAACTCTTCTTAGTCCCTCCTTTCACCCATATTATACTTTCTTGGTGACTTATAGAAATTAAATTATCATAATGACTTGGTTTATTCAAGAATGCTAAGAACATTGTCATACGACAGGAGTGGTTCATAGATAATTACATAGCTCTTTGATCTTGAACAGTAATATTTATGGGTTTTGATTTCTTTATCTGTAAATTGAAAGTATTTGATTAATGTGTTCCTAGGACCCATTCCAGTTTAATAATGACAACTTTAATTTTGTTGTTTCATTAATTATTTCCCTCTTATATGAGAGAGTAGTAACCATATCATTTCCCAGTCAAAAAAGGAAAAGCAATATTAATCTGTCTTGCACACTTTGGTTCTTCCTTCACCCCTTTCACAAAAGGGTGATTTTTATTCAGTTGATAAATCTTTCTGTAGTTGATAATATAATACAGTTATGTGCTACATAACAGCATTTCACTCAATGACAGACAACATATACAATAATGGTCCCATAAGATTATAATGGAGCTGAATTTTCTGTAAGAAATGGAAGGATAGTGGTTCAGGAGAAAAATTTTTTCTCTGATGGGAGCAATACTTGTGTGGTTAACAATAAAATCCCTCTCACTCAAAGCACCTCAATTTTGAGTGTACAGATTACATCACAATCAACCATTGACCTGTTTTGTCAAAGAAGATCCTGTCTCCCCAGGGCTACATACTCAGAGGGTCCCACAGCCCTCCCAGATCTAGCTTGATGGTCTTCAGAGTACATTGCCTTAAATTCTTTGGGGAGGATCTAAGATCCTGCACAAAGACACAGGTTCCATAGGAGCTACCTTAACAAATATTAAATGTCACTGCCACTTTAGTGAAAACTTTCTGTAGTAATGTAGAGTCAGCCTGTCCCTGTACTATGGGCATATTTTCAAATTATAATGATGTGAAGCATAGATTAGTTTTATTTATTTCATCAGTTCAATGTCAGAGAGAGCCAGATAGGGTCAAAAACAAATTTCCAAAGTCAAAATATTGAGTCTTAAGTTCTATACTCTCTCCATATTAAACAACCTTTTTTATGAATATCACAAAGCTCATAAATGTGAGCACTGCTCTAACATGTGATAGTCAAAACCACATTGCCAATACAATCCCCTAGGTTCCTTTATCTCTCCATCTTTTTTATTTTTACTTTTATTTTTAAAATATATCCTATTGATTTCAGAGAGAGGAAAGGGGAGGGAGGGAGAGAGATAGAAACATCAATGATAAGAGAGTCATCATTGATCAACTGCCTCCTGCACATCCCCTACTGGGGATTGAGCCTGTAACTTGGGCATGTGCCTTGATTGGGAATTGAACCTCGATTTCATGGATCATAGGTCTATGTTCAACCACTGAGCCATGCCCGGCCGTGCTATCTCTCCATCTTGATTTTTTATTTCTATTGGTCCTTTTTAAGACCATATTTATAAGTCTACATTAATGGACAGTCATGGCCTAGCCATTCACATTCTCTCACCACTCATTCACCGACTCACCCAGAACAAGTTCCAGTCCTGCAACCTCTGGTCATGGTAAGTACTCTCTACAGGTGTACCACTTTTTATCTTCTATATTGTATTTTTTCTGTACCTTTTTAAAATCTTTGGATATGTATAGATAGACAAGTCCAATTGTCTACAGTATTCAGTACACTAACATGCTGTATGGATTTGGAGCCAAGAAGCAATAAGCTAGACCATATAGCCTAGGTATGTAGTAGGCTCTGGACATATTTAAATTTCTGTAGGTGTACTCTGTGATGTCCACACAATGATGAAATTGCTAACAACCCATTTCTCAGACTGTGTCTCTGTCATTAAGCAACTCATGACTCTATATGGAATAAAAAAATCCCAGTAACACAGGTTTACCTTTGTAATATACTTAGTCCCATCCAAACCCCTTGAACCAACAATAGGAAAAGAAAGGGTGATGTGTGAAAGATGTGCTGGCAGGGCAAAAGTATATATCACTCATTTTACTCTGGCAAGTAAAACAGAGAAAGAAATCATATTTTATTGAATGTCAATGATTACAATCTACAGTAATTATTGTATTTCAAGGAATATTTCCTATGGAAAAAGATGTAGTAAATTTTCAGATGTATACAGGAGATATTATTTATCTTAAAATAATCCAAGTACAAGTTTACAGAAGGTGTTTCCTAATGAAATTTTACTTTGATCATTTTAAATTTTATTCAAAAAGCATGAAAAAATAATAGAACAACACTCATTTACAGACACCAAAAAATTCTTCTCCTGTGTAAATAAAAATAAATTTATGTGGTTAGTAAAATATCACTTTACTTTTAGAAAAGACATTGCTTTGATCAGTTTCACCATTCTCAATGTGTCACAACCTGAATTCTTCTCTGTAGAACTGAGATATTTTCAGAGAACATTTCAGAATAATACCATACACTGTTCTTTAGTACCTTGAACATTTTGTATGTATGACTTTATCTGGGCCTTCCTTTTCACTGAAGCTTAGTTTATTGATAAGTAAGCAAAAATACTTTCCAAAATTTGTCCAGGATATATGGCTTTGAGAAATAGGTTTATATTTTACTGATATTCTAACAATTTGCTTTGTCTATAGATGCAAACTAGTTTTAGTTTGTAATCATTTGTGATAAAGAGTGTATGCTGCCTTGTGATAAATTTATCAATGACAAAACTACACAATGTGCTTCCTTAAAGAACATGTCTATTGTCTGGTACCGGTTAACTCATTCAATAAGAAGAGAAGGAAACAAAATTGATTATACTTATATTCCTATTTCACACTTAGAATTTGTTATATAACTGGGCCAAAGATGGTCCTTGTGTATTGTCCTAAAATGGACCATGTCATTTACTTCTACACAGCAGACAGGACTGTTAGCCCAAAGCTCACCTGTGTCAAGTTCAAAAGTTTGCAAATTAAATTGTTTTAAATGTAAACCCAATTAACACATTTTAGTCATTTAGAGTATAGTTACTTTGCATACCCCTCAAAATTATACCCAACATCTGATATACCATAGATAAGACAAACCCTGTGGTTATAAAGACCCCAAAGTACAGGTGCCCTTCAGAACTCTGACCCAGGAACTCCCCACCTTCCTGCTGAGTGATATCACTCAGGCACATTTGAATCCCCTCTGATTTTCCGCTCTCCAAGGGAGTCCCCTGTCTTCTTCTGGGTGGTGTCCTTCGGCTACTGGTGCTGAAAAGTCATTTCCTAGGAGAGGTTTCCTTCATGCAGTCTTGTCCAATCACTGACCAATAAACTTTACTATGTATTACTGCCTCTCATGCTCCTGTCTCTTCATCAACTCCAAAATCCTCAAACTTATCACACAGGTAATATACTCATTTCAGATTAGACAGTTTCTAGGTATTGATTCAACATGTAGAAACTAAAATAAGGAATATAATTCACTTCATTAAAATACAACCTGTGAACATCTCAGTGAAAAAATGTAATGTTAGCCATATATATATATATACACATTGAGTGTATGCTGCCTTGTGATAAATTTATCAATAACAAAACTACAATATATATACATATATATATTTGACTCTGAATATCTGGTTATTAGAAAAGTGACACATACATGGGGAGGGGGTGGTTTACAGGAGGAGACTCAAACAGCCCTGAAAGGCATTAGAAGAAATTTTAAAAATATATGTCTTCTTCATACTATTCGATCCTCACTGGCTAGAGTTAAACATCTTCATATAGTTCTGTTTTTAATTGTTCAAAGGTTATTAAGATAATTCTGAACAATTAAGTCCATATTCATTTCTTGAATTATCACCATTGCATAGGTTCCTCTGATATATTTCTTAGTTATAATGCTTTCAATTGTATACATGTAACTCAAGCTTCCCTAAAACATGGTGTATTATTATTTTATTTCAGATAACCTCACTGTTTTGTAATTTTACAGGTGTTGAGGTTAATTATTTTAAAAGCTCAATTATATTATCAAGAACCAAGTTCTTTATAATCCATTCTGCCATTGCACAATTAATTTCATTTTTAGAGGTAACAAATTAGTTATTCAGGCTCTAAGCATCAAACATCTCATAAAAATTCCAGAGAAAGAAGAAAGGACATCTTGTCATGTGGTCTTTTAGGAGTAAAAGCATTCTTTCAAGTTTTCCTATGACTTTTTATTGACTGGTATTGAGTCACATGTCCATTCTTGAACTAATTACTTAGAACAAGTAGTTGGTGTACACTTTGATTAATCAGGCTTTTTCTGCATATGACAGTAGGGTCAGTTTCTTCTGAGATACAAGGCTTCAAGGAAAAAATGAATAAATTTTGTTATCAACTAGAAAAGAAAAGTAATGACCTAAAATCCACAATATGTAATCAATAAATGTATCTTACCCCTGTATTAACAGAGTAGTTATTCCATTTAAACCTGAACTAATCAATACATACTTTTAAAAATTATATGTTATTGTGTTAAGAACACTTAACATTATATCTACCCTCTTAATACATTTTTAAGTGCAAGATGCATTATTATTGACTATAAGTACAGTGTTGTACAAAGTTCCATGTCTTGTCTATTGTGAGTAATGAGCATAAATATGGGGGTGTTATTATGTCTTCAAGATCCTGATTTCATTCTTTTGTGTAAACATCCAGAAATGGGATTGCTGAATCATATGGTGGTCTTATTTTTTATTTTTGAGTGGAACTGCCATATTGTTTTTCATAGTAGCTGCACTATTTGGCATTTCTACCAGCTAAATCAAGCTAAACTATTTTGTACAACAAAAAAAAAATCAACCAGTGAAAGGGCAATCCACAAAAAGGAAGAACATATGTGTAAACCATATATCTGATAAGGGGTTAATCTCCAAAATAAATAAGGAACTCCTATGACTTAATATTAAAAAACAACCTGATTTAAAAATGGATTAAACACTTAAATAGACATTTCTCCAAAAATGACATACAAATGGTAAACAGGTATATGAAAAAAAAAATGTTCTGTGTCACTAATCATCGGCAAAATCTAAATCAAAACCATAATTAAATAAAATTTTGCTTTAATTAATTGAGGGGTGCGTCTAATTGAGCACTTTACTGAAAACAAAGTAGAGAAGGGACTAGACTTTTGTAAAAATATTGAATATACTTGGAACCAGATAAAATGATCATCTTGATATTATTGGCTTTATTTAATTATACTTGTTTGTCTATATAATTTTATTTCAAATTAATTTAATAGTTGGGCCTGGTGAATTTTCTAACAGTTTTGAAGCCAAAAACTGTTAAATGACTGAGTTAAAAGCTATGTCTAAAGCAATAGTTGAAATCCCGAGTTCACCACAAATACAACATATTGTTCAGTTGATGGTGGTGAGTATGTGTATCATTCTGCTGTAAATTGAGGCTCCTAAAGATGGTCTTATAAGGCTGAGTGTGTGAAGTGCAATCTCAGACTATCTTAGTGATAATAGCTCCCAAGCTGCCAGTAAGAAGATACTTCTAAAAGGGTAAGAAACACAAGTCACTAGTAATTGCAAAAAGGATAACTTGGCTCCTTTTGTTGAGAGAAATACAGTTTTTGAAGTTAAACTGATAGATGCACAGAACTGTGAGTTTTATGAAGAGCAGTATTTCTGAAGGAGTGACAACTACTTTAAAACCTTGGTTTTTACTGCAATATCTTAAACCCAGTAATTGTTACCTCAGTTTTTTCCGAGGTCGGTTCATCCAATAGATGGAAAGTCTGCACTGGGAGTTCTCGAGGATTTCTTTGAGGCTCTAAGTTGTGAGAGACATGGGCTATGGAATGCATATCAGAAAAACAAACAAACAAACAAAAACAGTATGTATAAAAATATTTTAATGTTATTTTCTTGTTTGTTGTTTTAACTTAAAACAATAACCAAAAGGAGCCAAAAATCATGAATATTTTCAGGTCTTTATCAGGCACTGATTTTATACATTTTCTTATGCAGAAAATCTCAATAGGAGAATGCAAAATAGAATAGATGGATGATTACTGAAATGTCTAAGTCAGAGTTTGTTTGATCAAAAGTAGAAAGGAATAAAATCAAAGTGTATATATATACATATATATGTATATATATATGTATATATATATTTTTTCACATCAAATTTTTCTTTAAAGGGTCTGAAATTTATTTGTTTCAGTCTCTCTCACCATAAGGCTTGCCACTGTAGTCTATTCAGGTGTGAGAGTATGTGTGTGTGTGTGTGTGTGTGTGTGTGTACATACACATGTGTGTGCCTGCCAGTGTGAGTAGAAGAGACCAAAGAATGCATCCCTATAATATATGCCTACAAAAATCACAACTGATAAACATATTGGATAGTTAGAAGTGAATGAAAAGAGAAGCCATGGGAAAACTTTCAAGAGTCCAATTAAAAACACATTCCCATTTTTTTCCTGGGGATAAGTGTAATTGCAAATTTGCAAAACTACACACACACACACACACACACACACACACACACACATTCCATCTTCAATGTTAGCCTTTTTAAAGCAGAGGCACAATTCTTCCATAGAAAGGGAACTGTGTTTCAATAGTACTGTATTTTTTAAAAATATGTTAGGAATTAAGCCATTGAAGAAAATTTGATAGGTCTACTGGTAGATCAATTTGGTAAGCCTATGTTTCTGCTTAATTTTTTTCATATATAGTTTTACTGTATTTATTTATACTAATCACTTGCAACCTTCTCAATAACTTTAAAACTACTAAATTTAGTACTTTATTGCTTAAATTTTATTGCTTCTCTCACAAGGGCTAAATATAATTCCTCAAAATTGACTAGTTAAATATTTTATCATTTGCCAAGTTTTGTGAGATTGCTTTCAAAAATAAATTTATTAATAATTTCCCAATGAAAAAGCCTTGTTCACACTACTCCCAATCTCATTCTTACACACAACCAAAAATATCTGTATTAACTGGCTCCTAACATATCTAAAACTCCACATATTTAAAAAATTTCTTGATGGTCCTCCTTAGAGAAAAATACAGAATTAAGTCATTTGCATATTTTGTCATCTACCTGATTTGAGGGAGGGTAGACAAGGTTAGTATGAGTGATTAACTGATTAACCTATTAAGAGGGTTAAATTATCTACTACATTTATTCACCCCATCCTGATTTATATCAGGTTGCGATACACATTACATAAGACAATATCCCATAGACCTGTAAGAAAATGTGGCACAGGTAAATATTTTTCGAGGAGTTAGAAGTAAAAATTTACACATATGGAGTACTTGTGGATAGTCATAGAGAAGAAACAAGTAGAATTATCAAATAAAATAGAGAATGCCCAGTAAAGTTTGAGCTCCACATAAACAGTAATAGATATTTTTTAGTATAACTATATCCTAAATATTGCATGAGAGCTAATTATATTTAAAAATATACATGCTGTTACTCTAAAACTTAAATTTAACTGGGATTCTTGTATTTTATTTGTGAAATCTTGCATCCCCAGGTCTAGGGTACCAAGGGATAAGCTTGAGGCCATCAATTGCTGCAGTAGGGGAGATGCAAAAAGCTTAAAAACCCCTCAAATTTGCCTACCCTGAGGATTTTATAAAATTTGAATATTTTTGACTGACAAAAATATTATTAGTTAGATACATTCCTAATTAAGAATTCTACCTCAATGACTATGTAGAATAAGTACTAGTGAATTCTTAGTTCTACTTAGCTGTCTATAAGCACGCCTATATATCTAGCTAACATAAGTACGATAGAGATGTTTCTTTTCTATTAAGTTAGAGTTTTTGGAGGGACTGAGTTACTTGCGAACTATCTAGAAACTGCAACTTGGTTGTTTTTCATTTGGATATATTTGTAATTTGTTAGAAAGTGAAAGATGCATTAAGAAATAATATCTCATGTACTTATTATTTTCTTGTCATTTCAATTAGTGTTTTGAAGATGATACTATTTGGTTTGGTTAAGTATTATTTATAAGCCTTAATCTCTTTCATGGTCAGACTGAGAAAACAGTGACAAACTCAGGTTTATCATTTAAGCTGTCTGGTATAAACCACATTCTCAAGATTTATTCTGATGAATGTATTATTCAGAAAGTAGAATAACTGTGCATATTTAATAGATGGGTTCATCAATTTATAAATCAACCAGTGAATATATTAACAGTCTGTTTTAGTCACTGGCTGTATGGAGTGGTTACTAATTATAAACAAGAATTATTTGTAATTCTTTACTTGTAAATCTGCCATGTGCCAGGAACTCTTATGGACACTGAAGATACAACAGAGGAGGAAAGAAAATGCTCAGCCTTTGTGGGAGTTATTTTTAAAGTGGTGTCAGGCTATGAATGCTATCAACGAGCAAAATATATAGTATATCAGATGGTAATAAGTGCTATAAAAATAAATCAAGGAAAGAAGAAAAGTAATGCAGGGATGAGTGAGTTTTCAGTTTTAAATCAGAAAGGGAAGGACTCACTGAGAAGATGCTAAACAAGACTTTTAGAGGGTGAAGCAAAAAGCCATGCAAATGTCTGCATGAGAGCATTCAGGCAGAAGGAATGTCCAGAACCCCATATGCAAGCATGCCTCCTGTGTCCTAGGAACAAAAAGCAGGCCTGAGGGGTTGAAATGGAGTAAACTGGAGTAGAACAGTAGAAGAAAGTCTATGGAAGAGAGAAAACAATTGTACTGATTGTACAAAGTTAGTTGGATCATCCACAAGAAACTGAAATCACCAAGAAAGAAGATGCAGGTACCAAAGAAGAAAGATAGTTAGCTGGGAGCCTAGAAGCTCTAAGGAATACCAGAAAGTGCTTAAGGATTTTTAAATAATTTCATGAAAGACAGTAGTGATGTGATAACATAATATTTATTTTCATGCAGAGTGGTGCCCAAAGTAGGGGTGAGGAAAACAATCATCATTTATGCAAGCTAGATTGGACAATTTTTCCATACAGGATGAGTGCAGGGAAACTTTCACAGGAGAGAGAAATAATGTAGATGATTTTAATGGTCCCTGTAGGCAAAAAAGAAAGATTAAGGAGTTCAAGAGGTGTGAGAAAAGGCCTGGGAATCTTGTATGTTCTTGTAATAATGAGTGATTGATCAGAACCAGAAGCAGAGGGCATAATAATTTTTGTGCTGATAGAACTAATGCAGACAATGGTTGTAAAACTGAATATTAGGGGAGGATTGGGGTTTTCCAGAATCTTGTACGTTTTGGGACTCCTCCTGGATTTGTAGTATGGGAGGTTTGAAGGCCCGCAGGGGGGTGGCCAAATGACCCCTGCAGAGGAGAGTCAGACCTAGGAACAGAGGCTCCCATGTCAGACACCAGGCTATTATTTTTTTAATACTTATTCTAGAAACAGAAAAGTATGTTTCTCTGCTTTATCTCTGTCTCTTCACATTGACAATTTTGGATCTATTAACTGCTAATGCCATATCATTTGAAAAAATTAACATATAGCTTAATATATCCATCCTGAAAAAGTCCAACAAGAGAGGAGTTATTTTAATTAATCAGAGGAAAGTAGGATGCAAGAAATATTTCTGCATGTGTGTCTACATACACATACATAAATAATAACATTTTTATATATGGTCGCATTTATATATATGGGCAGGTATTTTAGGAAAAAAAGAGATGCCAGAAAGCCATGCAGAAAAAAAAGTCTTTTCATCAAAAACTTAAGAGACTGTCATGAATACTTTCAGAACAAAAATAATTTTCAAAGACATTCTGGAGATTTAAGTGCTACCTTTCTTTTTTATTATAATGGCTACACACAGTCAACTATTTTTTTCCCTTGTTTGAACAACTTATTTTGGGAAGTCATTAGAGTCGGCCTGATACATGATACTGAACCGTAACATCAAGGTTTTTATGCAAGTATTATTATATTTGCATAATGGATTCTTTTTAAATTGGTTGCAGAAACATTTATTACCTAGAGCTTCTATAACAGCAAAGTATAATGTACCACACTGAAAACATTGATCCCCATCTGGTTAAAAGATTACCAAATGGTATAATGATATGTGTGCTCTAGAAGATTTAGAAAGGATATTACATGGCTGAAAGACACTTAGCTTTATGGGTTTTCAGCAGGAACATGATTGATAGAACTCAATTATTGGGTCCTAATCTTGTTTATATCCATTACTTGATGGGAACTACATTTTTTTCTAAACCTTTTTACTTCAAAAAAACATCTACATGTTGCCCTAGTGGCCTTTAAGACCAGCTAGGGATTTCCTTGTTAGAGTTTAAGAAAAAACATAGCAATTATGTTGCACAATTGTGTGACCAGGTTTACTGTGTGACCCCAGGCAATAGAGTAAATATTATTATTGAAAGAAAAGTCATGTGTGAGTAGATTTGAAGTCATTGACATATGTAAGTAGTAAAGTTAAACAATAAATAAGCTGCCACCCTGACCCGTTTGACTCAGTGGTTAGAGCATTGACCCTTCGACTACAGGGTCAAGTGTTTGATTCCATCAAGGGCACACACCTTAGTTGCAGGTTCAGTCCCTTGCCCCTATCAGGGCACATGTGAGAGGAAACCAATCGATGTGTCTCTCTCAGGTCGATGTTTCTCTCTCTCTCTCTCTCTCTCCCTCTCCCCTTCCTCTAAAAACTCAATGGAAAAAAATATCCTCAGGTGAGGATTAAATAAATAAATAAATAGGCTGCCTATAAGTAAACACAGTTCATGTAAACACATCAGTCAGTAATTTGGTGACATATCCATGAGTCATAAGAAGTTTCTCTGACCAACTGAAATTTATTTTCATACAACTAGTGATTTTAAGTCAAAAAAGGCGGATCTATTATATTTAATTGAAAAAAAAAACCTTAACCTTCATTTTTCTCATTTCACATTCTATACTATCCTATCAAATCTTCTCTCAGAGGAGCAGAGGTGTCATCCTCTCATCCTTCCTCCCTGCTTTGACACTGTTCCTCACCTGTGACTCACAAACCTGCAGTACCCAGTCATGTGTTAGATGTGGAGCGTGACTTCTCAGACCTCAAGCACCTTTCCTGCATGTGCAAAGGTCTAGTAATCATTTTCACATCCTGATGGGTCATCGAAGGTGACTTTGAAGGAGATCCATGATCTTACTTGCTTCCTTCACCAGTTGGTCAAAACTAGGTTACTACTATAACCCATGTATGACTATCTGCATATTATTTTTACAGAAAGGGAAGCATAAAATCTTAGAGCAATCTTTAAACTTCTCTCTCTGTGCTTCTACACTTTCTTATCAATTTAATCCAAGATTAATTAATAATTATTAATAAATAACATATTTCACATGATTAACTTCCCAACATCATTGTATTGCATTGTTTTTATGAGCTTCTGGGTACTTATCTTTAGTATATTCTAATTCCCTAACTGGTAGACCTAATCTTACACCCTTCAAGTTTCCAACTATATTTTACAACATATCTAGCTGCCTATGTGCCTACCTCTCATCTGTCTATATCTTTTTTTTTCTTTTCTACACCTTGTATTATCTGCTTTTGTCTGGCAGTCAGGATCTTAATAAGCTGATCTCCTTCCATTTTTTTCTAGTTCTGCCTAACAATATTTCTTTATTTTATTCAATTTTTAAATTAATTAAGATTGCTCACATTTGACTTATGCCAAATGCTTTTTCTTTATATTTATCTCTGCCTTATTTACTCTAATTGAAATACCTTAAAAGCCTCTACATTCCATAAGGCCCAAATTAAATATTACTTGCTAAACAATCCTTAATGAACAACCTAATTATATTTTTCCCCATTCACCTCTTTTGGTTTTTATTATACAGTATGTTACTAAGTAAGAGACATCCTACTACTCATCTCTTACATGTTCCGGGCATTATAATATTCCTTGTGGATGCACAGATACTTTTAAAGCATTGCTTTTTTCAAGTAGCAAATGATTCTATTTTATTTTGGAGGGTGCAAGAACTTCAGAACTCTAATTAGAGTAGGTACAAATAATTAAAACAATATGCCTTTCATTAAGTACACACTGAAAAAAAGTGGTGAATTAATCTTTTATCTATTTGTACCCTGTGTTGGTTTAATAGTAAATTAGGCAAGTAAATTACAAAATAATCCACAAAGAGTCAGACACTAAATAATCCTACTATATGCAAACTGTGAATTGTCCTCTTGATTGAGGGAGGAAAAAACTTTGGCAAAAAAGGCAAAGAATTTATTTCCATTCTCTTTATTGTTTATTTTTTAAAACAAAAATTGTTGACGTCTAATATTATAATCATGGTAGTTAGAGAATAAAACTTTTTTATTTCATTATAAAAGGTAAAATATTATTATTAGTTTTAAATTTAAAATAAAATATATTTTATTTTCAAGGAAAAAATTTACTGAGGTAGAATTTAAATAATAAATTTAAGTAAAAATGAACAAACAGCACCAATTAAACTTTATTCTGCATTGACACTTAAACTGTTCTTTGCTTTATACTTTATTTTTCTAAACATGTTTGTGTGTTTTGTTTGTTTGTTTGTTTGTTTATAACTGCTACTAGAAAGAAGATCTGTCATGAGACTCTCTTGGGTTATTTATTTGCTTTAAGATAAAAAAGGAAAATGGCAAAGTCCTTGTTCATGGGTACACTAAGAATCTGAAATAAAAAATATATTCTAAGTAAGCATGTTATTAATTTTTAGATGTCTGAAATTGTATTTCCATTTTAATGGCAACAATAAATGCAGTATTTAAAGACCTATTCAATTTCATTGAGATACATGATAAATACATTTTTTTTCATTTTCATTTATATTTCATGTATTTCATGTATGTTTAGGACCCAACATATCAATACAACAAATACCTTATGGTAGTAGACTAATGTCTTCACAGCAAATTATTTCAAAATCAAGATAAAATTTTAAAAATTAACCTAAAACAACTTTGAAGGTGTTAGAAAATTGTCAAGTTAAACTAACATGAGTTTAAACAGAATCTATAGAGAAAGTAAAGACACTACTATATGAGGGGATAGTCAGCAACTCTTTTCTCTTATAGGACATCAGGCTAAAATTCTGAGTGCCAGGAAGGATTCTGAAGATGCTTTGCAAAAGGAGAAAAAGCCTCTACTAAGTGGCAGTGATATTGATGATCCTGGGGGCGGGGGCAGATGGGAAGTTTCCAAATTTAGCTTTCCAGTAAGAAAAGAGAGCTATAAACTAGGTATAACTGTGTGTTGTACCCCTCTCCCCAAATATTTGTTAACTTGTGAAGTTGCATAAAGAAGTTTGAGGTCAAAAAGTCAGGAAGGATTTTGCAAATGTAATTAAGGTCCCAAATCGATGAACCTTATAGAGCGATATCTGATTGACCTTAACTTAATCATATTAACCCTTTAAATCTAGGTCTAGAGTGCAGAGACAGGAAAAATTGAAGGGGTCAAAGCAGGAGCAGGAATCAATGGGCCGTTACTAGCTTGAAAATAGTGAGGACCATATAGCAAGTAATATAGACAGTTTATAGAGTAGAGTGGTGGCTGACGTCAGGAAGGCAAGGGAACAGAGATCTCAGCTCTATCACTCAGAGCAGTTGAATTATGCCAAGTTGAATGAGCATGGAAGATTTTTCCTCAAAGTTCTAAACTATATCTCAGCCAACACTTTGATTTTAGCTTTATGATATCCTGGGAACACTCTCTGTGCTGAATTTCTGACCTACAGAACTGTGAGCTATTAAATGGTTGTCGTATGAAGCCACTAAGTTTGTGGCAATGTGTCATGCAGCAATATACACCTAATATATAATTCAAAATGAGTACATTATAAATTCTTAGAAAAGTAAAAATATAAAAGAACTTTCAAATTTGATAAAGAAGTTCTGCAAAAAAAAAAAAAAAAACACACACCAAAAAAAACAACAAACATCAAACTCAATGTTGAAATATTCAAAATTTCCCCCCATTAGATCAGGACCAGGATAAAATGTTATCACCATTTCTATTCAACACAGTACTGGAATTCTTAGCCACAGCAATAGAATAAAGAAATGCAAATGAATTGAAAATCAAAAATAAAAATGTCATTATATTAAAAAATAATATAACGATATATGTGGAACATTCAAAAGATTCTACAAACTATTAGAAAAAAGACACATTTTTTGGAAAAGATTAACCTGCAAAATTAAATTACTTTTGTATATACCAGCAACAAACAAAAATGAAATAAAAATTCTATTTATATGAACCCAAAACATTCTAATATCTAAGAATAAATTTAACAAAGATGTCCAAATTTCTGTTCTGAAAATCATTAAATATTATTGAGAGAAATTAAAGACAAACCAAATACATAGATTAATATGCTATACTTGTGATAAGAAACAATATTCTAAAGCTCTCAATTTTCACCCAAATGACCTATAAGAACAATGTAAACACAATAATAATAATTCCACCAGGGGTTTTGAAACAGAAAAATAGACTAAAATTTTAGTCCAAATGTAATGTTTATATATAATCAAGCACTCGTCAGACAAACTGATACCATATCAACTATGAGTAAAAATATGTACTTGCTATATGCAGCATCATGGATAAACATAAACATAATGCCACAAAATAATTCATACTGTATGATAACATTGTTATATAATTTTAGGGCATGCATAAATTATTAAAAATGGAGATATGGATATCTTTATATGGAGAATTTTACTGAGAAGGAAAGAAGAAGAGGGCTTTTGGAATTAAGGTGATGTGTTTTTTTTTTAATTGATTACATGAGGTTAGTTTGTGAAAACTGTTGACATATACTTAGGATTTGTGCATTTATTTATATGCATCATCTTAAATAAATATATGAACTCAAAATTATTTTTTACTTTTAAGTGTATTTTATGCTTTTATCATCTAAGTACTTTTTAAAAGACATTTTTGTTTGTTTAATAAAACATACCAGAGATCATAACTTAGGATGTGAAAAACAAACCAATATGAAATAAAACAATTAAGAGAATTTGATATAACTGGCATTTAATAAAATCGAAAATACTGTTTAAATTTTGAGAATTACAGCATTTATAAAATGAGGGCATGAGAGTAATTTCTAGGATGAGGAAAATATTTTATATCTTGATATTAGGTGTGTTACATGAATAAAATCTATTAAAAACTCATCAAATTATTCACTTTACGATTTATGCATTTTCTATATGCAAATTTTACCTTACAAAGAATTGTAAACAAATGTTGAATTCAGTAGGTTTGCTTTTCTCAATTCTATTAGTTCTACTATCTAAATCTGAATCTACTATAATTACATTTGAGGCTTGTCTATGAATGAATGAATGCACAGTATTGATGATTTGAGAGCTAGGTGTCTCACTGTTGGAAAACTAAAAAAAAAAGTGAAGAGAGAAGACTAGAGTACAGTTTGCATTTTTTTTGTTTGTTCATTTTTTATTATATTGGGTGGAATAGGGGGAGAGAAGGATAGGTAGGAGAGGAAAAGAGAATGAATCTCCCAATAGTATGAATATCTATAGCATCTATTTTTTTTAACTTTGTGCAATGAAGACCTTAAGCAATGACATCCCAACAGCCAATAGGAAAGAACACTTCTAGCACTCAAATCTTACTATGGAACCTAATTTCACAATCAAAGAAAACAACGCATTTTAGAGTGTTCTGAGGCAGGGAAAGTGTAAGATTATCCTGGAATATCTTAATCTAATTGTTCCTAAAAGTACACAAAGAATGATAAGGGCATATCAAAAAGACATAGTTGCTGTCTTGAAGGGGTTCTCACAGGTGTAATCTGGGAAATTTTGAATATCAAAATAAAGATAATACTGGATTATAAAGCACTGAATAACAAAAATATAAGTTCATACTAGTATTAATAAATTAAAAAATAAATACGTAAACAAATCCACTAGAAAAGAAAACCCTTCCTTATATTTGAATGGCAAGTTAAAAATATAGATAAAATAATGGCTCCAGAAAATCATCCATTGATATTAAAATTAACGATAATTTGATGAAAAAAGCATATTGATGTAAATTCAAAGAATTTACGCCAGAATACTTTTTAGTACTAAGAGGAAAAATACCAAATTTACAGTGGAGAAACCTGAAGAGCACTCCCTAACAAGTGATCAGTTAACACTGATGATACTGAGAATAATACAATAGGATGACTATGGTATCCCCCCCATAAAATGCATAAAATAAGTTGAATCCTGAGAAAACATACAACAAACATAAAATGGAGGACATTCTACTCTTCAAACACTTTCATATCAAGCAAGATTTTTAAAAATGGCTGGTAAACTTCCAAATTAAAAGTACTAAAGATAAATTACAACTAAATGCAATCCAATTTTCCACTGGATACTGGACCGGGGAAGAATGAAACCTGTAAAGGACATTATTGAGACAACTGACTAAATTTAGATATGAACTGTGGATAACATTTGATCAATATTAAATTTTCTACTGGATCATTGTACTGTGGTTTTATAAAACAATATCATTTTTCTTGTTCTTAAGGAAATGCACAATGTGGTACTTAGGGATAACAGGCGTGATGTATCCAATGCACTCTCCAATGAAAGATGTATTTTCTTGCCTGATTGTGTCATCTCTCTGTGACTATCCTTGTAAAATTATCTAAGTTTCCTGGATTAAAGCCTGAGGAGATATGAAATATACCTTCCTATCAACCAAAGAGATACTGATCATATTTGAATTCAATGCGCAATTCATGCTTTGATGCTTGCCTTGAATGGATCCCTATTAAACTGAGTCTAAAATATGTTCTACATTGGTTAGCTCTACTGTGCACTGGAACCTGAAATCTGCAAAGAAAATATAAACATACAAACTCACCTTGAAATATGCTTTTTTGTAGGCAGTTTATACTGAGCTTATATTTATGTATTTATATCCATATACTTGACATTATTTATGTTAGAGTATGCCACTAGAGTGCTGTATTGACTACACACAGAGGTTTAAAACAGTATATAGCCATTTAAAAAATAACCCGTCTGGGTAAGAGAAGGCAATTACCATTATTGCCTGCCAGTTTTGTAAGTTAAATCAGACATAAAAATATATTCTTAAGGGAAAAATGATAGATCACCTTTTTGTTAAATTAAGAAGGTTCAAGGAGTGCCATTTTGTTTCCATGCTGTTTCTACACAGGCTCTGTTATTCATATTTTTAATGCTTTTTTCTTTTTTAATCCTCTAGGGAGGATATGTTTATTGATTTGACAAAGATAAAGGAAGGGAGAGAGAGGGAGTAAGAAGGAGCAAGAGAGAAAGATGAGAGAGAGGAACACTGACCGGTTGCCTCCCCTGCGCATGCAAAGTGGGGATCGAATCGTGAGCTATTTGGTGTAGGGGACAGTGCTCTAGCCAACTGAGCCACCCAGCAGGGCTGCTATTTGTGTTTGTAACCAGGTTCAAGTACACAAATGGGCAGAGCTTGCCTAGATCCATAGCCCTGCTTCTTATCTGGCAATTTTCTCTTGATAGATGTCCTATTGTCAGCAAGCTCATCTGGTGGCATGCGGAAATAGAGTACAAAAAAATTAAAGCAGACTCATAAGTTACCAATGAATGACTAAAGCACTTTATTTTTTTTTATTGACACAATCAGAACACTGAATTCATTGCTAGGAAATAAAGATGATTAGCGATTTTTTGCCTGTTTTTTTCTTCTTCTTGCTATATGAAACAATAATAAGATTGGTATGGGTGGAGAAG
This sequence comes from Miniopterus natalensis, assembly GCF_054644295.1. Taxonomy (NCBI): domain Eukaryota; kingdom Metazoa; phylum Chordata; class Mammalia; order Chiroptera; family Miniopteridae; genus Miniopterus; species Miniopterus natalensis. Next base: position 30,723,023 of record NC_142086.1, read on the forward strand.
TATAATGACATTTTGTCTCATGGACTACCTTGTGGAAATGTCTAAAGCCCCTGAAATGAGGACTCTGACTAAAACAACTTTAAAAACAGTGTAAATAATCTACATTACTGTTGTTATTAAAAAATAACAAGGAAAACAGCAATTTGTTACCTGTATTTAACACCTGAATCAATAAATTTCAGAAAACATTGACAAATGTATTAATTACTTAATGACTCTCAATTTGGTCTGATTCTCTGCTTACCAGAAGTGGTTTAATTACTTCCAACCCTCAGCACACATATAATAGAGTGGCAGTGTGTGTTTGCTTCAGGATATTTTCCATATAATGTCAGAGCCCATCATGATACCTGACACATGGGATTTACCTAATAAATACTTGTTAAGTAAAGTTTGTGAAGTAGATTAGGAAAGAAATGAGAAAGAAAAGCAAAATTATCAGAGCTGTTCAAAGATGGAAGATGCTGCCTTGAGAGTCACCACATTCTCTACAAGGAGAATATTTAAGCACAGATGCAATAAATAATGGAAAAGAGAAACATGAAGTTAATTGGGGTTTGGGTTAGTATCAGTATTTTTCTAACTATTTTTTTCTTTTAGCCTCTGAACAAGTGGTGTAATGAAAATCTCATGAGGAAGTTTTATTTACAGTTTTTTTGTATTTTTTTTTTAAGAACTTGGTATATAATAGAAACATTTTAAACTAGCTAAAAAGAGTGAGATGTGAAATGTGTTGGTTATGTGTATAAAACAATCAAGGATGAGTTTACCTTTGTTAGCGGAGTAAGAAATATCATAGTTGGTGTCTCAATCATAAAAATTAATTTTTTTAAACTTCATGTCTCTTGGATTATCATCAATAAATCAGTCATAATTTCTAATCAAGTTTCTTGCCTGTGAGTGGTGTGTGTGTGTGAGACCATCATTAACTGACCAGCTTCAACTGTTCCTAATATATGTCAGTCTTCATATGGTACCTAATTAAACATTAAGTAACATAGTTAATAAGTTACTTCCATTTTACATATGCAGAACAAGCGTTATCAGAGAGTTAAATTGACTTACCACAGGCAGCATAGCTAGTTAGTTAAATAGGTTAAAACTTGTATCTAAACTCATCCCTATATCCTTAGGCATCTACCTCATGTCAGTGTTTTCAATTTGACTAATTTAATTAAAAAATGAGGAAAAAACTCCTTTAAGTTCTTGTCTCATCTGAGTGTATACTTTATTTCTAAATGGCAAATGTATCTGAAGGAAAAAATTTTATTTCCTTGTTAATTCACTTGGGCATTTTGAAGCCTACTTACAAAACATCACTTTCAAAAGCAGTCTTTTCTTTGTCATATTTTCTTGCTCCTATGACCTATATATTTCTTTGAATATAGCACTTGATTTAGAGATCAGAAAAAAGCAGCAAATAATCCTGTCTTCCTTAGTGTTGAAGGTTTAAGAAGTTAAATTAGCTTGCCAGTAAGTCTTTTTCTTGGAAAGCATAAGTGGAATTCAATATGTACTCTAAGAATTTCCTTTCTTAATGATGTATTTTTGAATTTAACACCATTACTACTTTCTTTCCCTTTTGTGATCTGATTACTCCAAATATTTTTGACACGTGGCAAAGAAGCAAATAATTGTTTCCACCAAATATAACCAACCAACTAAATACATACAAACACTTCATGTACTAACCAAATAGGCATCCTGCAAATTAACAATCATAAATATATATGCATCTAAGATTGGAGCACATAAATATATAAAGTAATTTTTAATGAACATAAAGGGAGAAATCCATGGTAACACAATAATAGTAGGGATTATAATACCCCACTCATATCAATGGATAGATCATTCAGACAGAAAATTAATATGAAATTAATGGCTTAAATTTCACATTAGAGTAGATTGATTTAATAGATAATTGTAAAACATTTTATCCCAAAACTGTAGACTATACATTTTTGCAAGTGCTCATGGAACATTCTCCAGGATAGATCATGTATTAGACCACAATATAAGCCTCAATAAATTCAAGAAGGCTGAAATAATATCAAGCATTTTTTCCAAACCTGATGGCATAAAACTAGAAATCAACTACAGGAAGAAAACTGGAAAAATATGTGGAGACTAAACAACATGCTACTAAATAACCAATGGAACAAAGAAGAAATCAAACAAGAAATAAAAAACTATCTTGAAACAAATGAAAATGGAAACACAACTTTTCAAAATTTATAAAATGCAGCAAAAGCAATTCTAAGAGAAAATTTCATAACTCTGAAGGTTTACCTCAAAAAACAAGTTGAATCCCAAATAATCTAACTCTACACCTGAAGAAAATAGAAAAAAAGAAAACAACAATCAAAATCCAAAGTAAACAAGGGAAAGGAAATTAATATCAGAGTAGAAATAAAGAAAATAGAAATTAAAACAATAAAAAAATCAGTAAAATCGAGAGCTAGTTTGAGATGATAAATAAAACTGACAAAAAGTTTAACCAAACTCATCAATAAATAACAGAGTCCATGGCAACAAAAAAATTAATTAGAACAACAAAAAACAAAATGTTAATCTCATCCTGAAACGCCCTTACAAACACATCCAGAAAAATTTACACAACACAAAACAGCACCCTGCAAACAGCTCAAAGACAAGCTACAGATGATTTGCTAAACAGTAAATAATAAAAAATCAAAACAAAATGAAGTAGGAAATAGACTTTGTATGTTGTTCAGGGGGGCACATGCCTTTTTATGCACATTTTCTTTGTTCTCCAGCTGTCCTGAAGTCCTAATCTTAGAATAAATTGCTAGGTAGGCTTCCCTAGAATCGTGCTACCAGCTTGCCCTGGAACAGATCTCTGTGCAAGTCAAACTAACGGAAACTATCAAATAAGCCTCAGAAACATCCAGAGATGAAGAGAGCTAGCCCCTCTTATATTCTGTCTCTGGATCTTAGGCATTCTCTTTTGTTTTTCGTGGTATGAATTAGCTCATTGCTTCAAATCTCATTGTCACTATGATTATTAAAAGTGTCATAGCTTGTTTGTTATATTATTTCCAGAGTTTTATATACATCATCTCATCTAAAATTTATAATATAACCTGTGACTCAGGTACCTTTCTCCACTTGACACTATGCACTTAATAAAATATTAATTTAATATACACAACATGTTTGAACATTTAAATGGGGGAAGAGAAAATCTCTTAATTCTTCCTTAATGTGTAGATGCCATATACAATGTGATTTAGTTGTTAACTCATTTTGCTTTACTTTTTCAAAAGTTTCATGATTTAGACAAATGTTTCATAGACAAATGGCCTAAACTGAAAGGCAATGTTGCTATTTTCAGAATATCTGAGTTGTTCAATATCTGCACGAGTTAGAGAGTATCTTATTTAAAGAATAAGAACATTTGAGTAAAAGGGTTTAGCTAGGGCTCCTTAACCTCAAAGAAAATGTAAAGAGGAGGAAGTAGTCTGCACTGCGTTGTCTTTGTCAACGTTGCCAATGAGAAATATGCAATAAATTCTTAGAGTAATTCTTACATTAACCCTAATCTTCTAGCCACCATTGCAGACATGACTTTGTTGAAGAGACATTCCTTTCCCTATTGAGTAATCTTGGAACTGCTGTAAAAAATCATTTGACCATATATGTGAGGGTTTATTTCTGGGCTCCCTGTTTCATCCCTTTATTCTATATGTCTGCCTTTCTGCCAATACCGCACTGATTTCATTATTGTAGATTTGTAGTAGTTTTGAAATCAGGAAGTGTGAATCCTCCAGCTTTGTTCTTCTCTGTACAGATTGTTTTAGCTTTTCTGGGTTATTTGAGATTCCATATAAAATGTGTGATGTGTTTTTCTTTCTGCAATTCATTTATTTGTTCTAACATTTTTTGTGGTGTGTGTGTAACCTTTAGGGTTTTCTGCATATAAGGTCATACCACAAATGGACATAATTTTACTTCTTTCTTTAAAATTTGGATGTCTTTTATTTCTATTTATTGCTAAATTGCTCTGGCTAGAGTTCCAGTACTATATTAAATAGCAATGGTGAAAGTAGACATCCTTGTCTTGTTCCTGATCTTAAAGGAAATTATTCACCAGTGAGTACAGTATTTGCTGTGGGTTTTTTATACATAGACTTTATTATGTTAAAGCAGTTTCTGTTTAATACTAGTTTGTTGAGTGTTTTTGTCATGAAAGGATGTTGAACTTTATCAAATATTTTTTGGTATCAATTGAGATGATTATTTTTTTTCCCTTCATTCTGCTGATGTGGTATATTACATTGCTCAGTTTTCGTTATGTGAATCATCATTGCATTTTCAATAATAAATCCTTCTTGGTTATGGCGTATAATTCTTTTAATATGCTGCTTTATGTTTGCTATTATTTTGTTGAAGATTATTTGATCAATATTCAAAAGAGTTATTGGTCTATAATTTTCTTTAGTTGCACTGTCTGTATCTGGCTTTGATTTCAGAGTAATGCTGGTCTCACAGAATAAATTTAAAAGTGTTCCACCCTCTTCAATTTTTTGAAAAAGTCTGAGAAGAATAGGTGTTATTTCTTTAAATATTTGGTAGAACTCACCAGTGAAGCTATCAAGTCAAAAGCTTTTCCATGCTGTGATGTTTTTGATTACTGATTTAATCTCCTTTCTGGTTATAAGTCTATCCAGATAGTTCATTTCTTCTTGATTTAGTCTTTGTAGGTTTTGTGTTTCTAGAAATGTGTCCATTTCATCTATCCAATTTGTTGTTTTACACTTGTTAATAGTACTCTCTTATAAATCATTTTTATATCTGCAATATTAGTAGCAATGTCCCCATTTTCATTTCTTATTTTAGTAAATTGAGTCTTTTTTCTTCTGTTCACCTTTGGTTTGATAATTTTGTTGATTGCTTTCAGTGAACCTACTTTTGGTTTCATTGATTTTCTCTATGTTTTTTCTATTTTATTTATCTCTGTTCTAATCTCTATTATTTTCTTCTTTCTGCTAGTTTTGGGCTTAGTTTGCTCTTTTTCTAAGTCTTTACATGGTAAATTCGAGTTGTTGATTTGAGATATTTCTTGTTTCTTTTTTTAATGTAATTATACCAAATTTTGCTGGTTTTGCTTAGTATTAGGTAATTTTATATTATTTGATATAGGTAAATCTCATAATTTTAATCAATTTTCCATAATTAATTGTGCCTTTCAGCTGAACATGTTACACTATTGAGTAGCATTTCATTCAAAATTATGTTGCATGGTAAATACACTGAATCTGTTTTGCAAGTAGTCTATTATTTCTATTGTGAGAGATTGTACATTTCTTTCCTCTTCTGTCTTGCCATGTGTCACTGATTATGCACTGATCTGAACCCAAGCCCACAAAGTTCTCAAACCCATGAATGAAATATATATAGTTGTAAACTTCTAAGATCTGGGGACCGCTTGCTCTTTGGTATTATCACAGCATCACCTTATAGAATAACCAGATACAGACTTTTATGTTCAATTATACATATTACCTGAGGTAAAATTGACATCACATTTTTTAAATGTAAAACCACATCATTAAAACTTAATAAAGACCATCTTTATTTTGTTTATATTTGAGCTAAGGGAAAACATAGTGAAACCAAAAATTAGCTTTGAAATGATTTCTAATTATCCCAACATATATTTCAAGATTTAGTACTTCCTACCACAGTTAAATATAATGGTAGATTATAATAGATGGACCTCTCTTGGGGTTAGCTAGCTATTTCAAAACAAGATCCCTTGTTTCAAAACAGCCTTTCTAGTGATAAGTAGAATCCCAATCATCACAACCCTGTTATTATTTTTTTTTTTCCTAGCTGATTCTTCAGGAATATATATTTGGTCTAAATAGGTCAAAATTTTCAATTTGGAATAAATAATTATGGAATAAGCAATAGATTAAACCATATATGGTTGATTGATAAGCTTTCCTTTTATTTCAATTATTGAGATTCTAATCACCTCTCTAAAGCTCCACACCCTTTTCTATTTCTCTAATCTGGTTGGGAAAATTTGCTAATACTTGCAAAGTAATACATCAGGTTTTGTCAAAAAGTTATTTTTTTCTAACAAAGGCAACTGGGATTATTTCCTTATAGATTAGTTTCTTACAATGAATGTGTTCAAGTGTCTATAGTATTATTTATATTACTTATAAGCTCTATTGCTTTTTATATTGAAAAAAAAAGCAAAACACTTCATGTCTAGAGAAATTAATCCTTAATTATGAAATAGTTCAAATTTTATTTTTATATTTCATGTTACCTTAAAAGGCTAACATGATACAACTGTCACATATACCTATGTTATTAGTACCAAGGAATCAAACCCAGATTGGTTGTTTCCAAATTATTTGGCCGTAATAGAAAACAAATTTTATATTTTCATGTTTCAGTGGCCAAGAACATTATTGCTTCTTATGCTGACACTATACATTCACACAGGCAGTTAGACTATAACCAGTCTTCTATTTGGCTCAAGGTAAGGGAATTAACAGCTTGTGGGAAAGCTAATTAGATCCAATTATTACTCTTCTGACCTAATTTGACATCAGATGTCTGGGAAGAAGTCATCTGAATTAACTGAATAAAGGTTTAGCTACCCTATACAAATGAGTTCCATGGATAATTTATTGCTAATGTAACTCATTTAGAAAAGAGGAATATACTGACTAAAACAAAATAATCAAAAAGAGAGATGATCTAATAGAAATTAATATGATTTATTCCTACTAAAGGAATATGATAGAGCAACATAACTGTTTTTCATTAATTATTCTGTTCATTTACCTTTTTTCCCCAAAGCAGTTTTGCTATAAGTAAAAAAAAAAAAAAAATTTTTAAATCCTGAATTTTACTTTTAAAAGTCTAGAGCTTAATTTGCTTATTTGATAAAGGTGATTAGATGAACTGATCAATAAATCCTTTCCTCTTTGGCATTTTTAGTCCAGTGTCATTTATTTAGAATGGTAACTAGATGCAAGACACTCCTCTTGATTTTGTAGTTTCTAGTTGGCCAGTGAAATCCACACTAATTCACACAGGTGATTTCTGGGGTATGGCAACAAGGTGTTTTAATGCCTGATAAGTGTAGGGCATAGTGCTCTGGGCAAAATAAAATAATCGGCTTGGTGTAACTTCTATCCACGTAGCCTGAGCATGAGGAAATACCCACGTTGCCATAGAAGGAAAGAAATGACCCTCCTGACAACTTTTCCTGCCATTCTCCTTGAGGGTCCGCCAACTATGCACACTGTAGCATGGGGGCAACTTCTAATCTGCTCACACAAAGCTGCTTAATTAGCAGGCACTGTACTTTGGTAGGTCAGACGGGAGCAGGGAGTGGAGGAAGAGCTGCCCTATGCTTCCAGAATTTGTGACACCCTCTAACAGATACCTGCCTTCATCGCCTAACAAATTGCACTTTTTCAATTGTAATTACACTTTTTCAAGTGTAAACTGTCCAAGGGCCATTTACATTCTGATATTTTTAATCCTTCATCAGTCATATCTACTTAGGATGGTTGAAAGTTATGAAGGTAAGTTTCAAGGGGAATGGAAAGAGAGTGTGAAGGCATTAGATAATACAGGAGTGTGTGAGGCAGTAGCACTAACGGGGCAAGTAGAAATTGCAAGGAGAAGAGTGTATGAAGAGTTGACACTGTTCCGTAGCCAATGGCAACGATTCCTGCTGAGCCAGTAGCTCAGAAGATGTCACTGGACCCATCCAATTGCATGAGTACACTCCCCTATTTTTCTACCCAATTTCTTTAAACAGATCCTATTAAAACAATTACATGGGGCCCAGGCACCATGGCTCAGTGGCTGAGTATCCACCTATGACCCAGGAGATCAAGGTTTGATTCTAGGTCAGGGCACATGCCCAGGTTTTGAGCTTGATCCCCAGCAGGGGGTGTGCTGGAGGCAGCTGATCAATGACTCATACTGATGTTTCTGTCTCTCTCTCCCTCTCTCTTCCTCTCTCTGCAATCAATAATAATAAAAAAAGTTACATGGGACAAAATTGGGTCTTCTATATATATATTTTTTAACACTGTTGAACTAATAATAATGTTTACATATATGTGAATTGATCTTGTACAATGTGCCTTAAATGTTACTAAGCATTTAATAGCACCAAGCATTTATTAGGACTATGTAATGCAAAAAATTTATAAGCCTCATTTTAAAGATGAAGACATTGTTGCACAGAGAAGCTAAACACATTTCATAAGGACATAGGGGCTACTATCTGTGATGTAAGTCTAGCGTCTCTGGTTGTGGACTTGCACTATAAGTTTGCTATGCTGTCTCACTGAAAAGATAAAAAATCAGGGAGAATATGCAAAAATACCCAACAGTAAATAAATAAGAGCATTTCAAAAATTTTAGAAGGAGAATACATTTATTTAACAAAACAATCAATTGAAAATTATATGTAGTTTAAGACATCTTCTTAATATACTTAGAATATTTTTTTTCCTTCTTACAACAGCAGATCTTTTTCTGTCTTATTAGATGGACAAAAATTTTCAGCAACCTAATTCTGGTTCTGAGTCACTGAGAAAACGGACCAGCAGCTTTCTTGATCTGATCAACTCAGCTGGCCAGTACAGATGGGCCTCCATCTCCTCCCTTCCTTAAGTGCATTAGTGTTATCAGCTCCCAGATCCAATTACATAAATGCTGCGTGGCCAAATAACACAGGACCTTCCTTGTCTCTAGTGTCTCCTTTTTGAAGTATGTACATAATTTTTCCTCCTGGTGCTGGAGGTGGCCCCCTGGCTTATTTGACGAAAAAATAGAGCAGAAAAACAATGTGATCCAACTCAGTGGTACTCACTGTCTCAATATTAATTTTAAATCTTGTAATCTTATTGCTTAATGAATGAAACGCAGTCATTTTCCCTTGGCAACTGAGACTCTAAATCCTCGGTATACTATTTCTCACTGAGATTCAGCAGCACTGTATATAGATCTTCATCTGCACACAAGACTCACCCCTCAAGCTTTAAATCCAATCCCTACTTGACCCCAACACAGTATCCTATGGCTAGAAAGTAATAAATCCTTCCTATGATATAATTTGTTGCAATTTTTAAAAATAATTTTGTTTTTGATTTCTACAAAGTTAAGTGCCACCATTAACAGAAAAGTAACAAGACTAGAAAAAAACATATGGTTATTTTATAGTTCATTTAGAATGTTTATAAGCTATATATTACCAACTAAAGTAATATTTCTATTTTCTAATAAAGAAATAAAGTAATTCAATAGTTAGACATTTGCCTAGAGAAACCCAAACATGCATGGCAGCTGATATTCACTGATAATAATCTTTAGCTTTATGCTTTTCTTTTCAGATTCTTCATTCCAGAAATATTACACAGTCATGACAGTAGCAAGAGTAATTGAGGATATGATTGTCATTCAAGTTTTCTTAATAGAAGTGATCTTCTCTTTTACATTGAAGGTAGCTAAAGAAAAAAAATCCACAAATATCACAAATGCTAGGTTAAGTACTTAGAGGTCTGGGTATATGTGCCCATATTTTATCATTTAGTACATGTAGAGTAATAAGTTTATTTAAAAGGAGACTGTTTTTATTTAGAGAAGGAGTACCATCTGCTGAAGAATTAGAAAGTTTATACAAGTTCTCTATTCTTTGAGGAGGAAGAAATATATACTGGGGTAAAATATAATCACATAACTCAAAGCAGAATTCAGAGCACTTCTAGTAAAGTTAGTGGTATGCTACTAAAGACCAACTTTGAAAGATTAATTTAGGTAAATAGCCTCCTAAATATAAAATCTGGCTCTGAGTTCCCAAATTATGTGTTTGTCATTTTCCTTAAAATAACACAGGAATAGATGAAAATATTTTTAATTAGAGAATAATGTGAATACATAATTCAGATAGATGTGATAGTATCAACAGAAGCATGCACGTAACGGAACATTCAGAACAGTGGTAAGGAAGAAAGAAAGGAATGAATAAAAGGGCAATGTTAAAGCCCATTTAAAAAAATTTTTTTAACTAAAATTGATATACAATATTATATTAATTTCAGGCCATTTTTAATTTTAAACTTAATTTAATAGATAATAGAAAATTACAGAACGAAGTGACAGATGAGACATAAGAAATTACTAATATAAAAAATAATGTTTACTGTCCTTAAAATAGTTGAAATAGGAGAATCAAAATTTGTTAGGATGCAACACAAGAGCAATTTAATACTTAGCTTATGCTGAAAAGTTATGATGTAAGCTTAATTAAACATTGAATATGAGATAACTTCTTTGATTAAGATAGTACAAAAAAGAAAAGCAAACATAGTGGGTGCTGTTTAATTGGAGTTAAATTTGCAAAAGTACTACAGGCTTACGTGTATAAATAAAATCAGAAGCAAATTTAAAAAGAGATGATGTAAAAATTCTTATGAATTCTAAGGACACAAATTATTTTAGTAGTAAGAGGTTCTGAAATATTAAACACCACGTTTAAGAGATCTGGTACCAGCCAGTAGTGACGAAGGAAGAAAGGGATGTGCATGGAATTGGGAGGGCTTCTTACAAGAGCTTTAATGATATGTGTAGTATTGTATTTCTTTTAAAATGGAATCAGATATGGCCAAAAATACTAATTTTATTAAAATGAATGGTGGAATCATTAATTATATTATTTTTCTCTACATTATTGTACATATGCTTGAAGTATTTCATAGGAAAAAAAGAAGGTACACTTAGTTTCAAATATGTCTCCACCAATTACAAGTTTTGTGAATTTGGATAAATCATTTATTTTCTCTACGCTTTAGCTTCTTCTTATTTCTGTGTTCCAATAAACCCTGAGATAATTCAGAGGGAAAATGTGGTGTCCTAGATTTAACTGTCAATATATCCAAAATGTTAAAACCAAAGCAAGAAAAAATCAATTATTTCTATTATTTCTTTATAAGGTTTAAAATAGACAAAAGGCAATATGAAAACTTCCCACTATTAGTGAAAGATAGGTTCAAAAGTTGTTTGTGGAAGAGATCCTTAAAACAGTCGAAGGGGAAGAAAGTAGACAATAAAATCATCAAGAAATAACACAATAACTAGGTTTTTCACCTTGTACCATGTAGGACTACATAAACAAAACAGACAATGTTATAGCTTGTTTGAAGAGATTTTAAAAGGACAGTTGGATTCCATTCTGTTTCCTCCTTATGTGTTAGGTATAACAACAAATACCCATGGAAGAAGCAACCCCCAAATTCAAAGACCTTCCAGAACCAGTCCTTCCCTGACTCTTCTCACTCAAATCCTGGTTCTCTCTGCCTTGTATCTCATGTTTTATTAAAAGACTGAAGCCCTCCAAAAATGAAATGTAACCTGTCCTTGGAAAGGTTGAGGAAGCTACTGGTACTGGGGCTGGGCTGAGTAAACGTATTTATAACTCATTTTTTTCCAATTCCCATTGAATTAACAGTGCCTGTTAAAAATAAAGGATCTATAACTGAATGAAAAACCTGTAGAAAGATCAAAAAAGAGCAATATTGTTAACAAAGATTGTTAGAGTAATGATAAATTAGTATTCTTCATTAGAAAGAAAGCTCTAAGTTCAGAATGAAGAGTTAGTGTGTAAATGAATGCGAATAGCAGTGGCTTTTTAAAAATGTATTATTCAACACTATTGTTTTTTGTTTTTCTTTTTATTATGTGCTTTCTGGAAAAATGTATATACATACACACATTTACTTTTTATATATGTGTTTGTGTGTGTGTGTATGTAAAATAAAAGTGTTATCTAAATGATATTAAAATTAAGTAGTCTAATACTCTTTTAAACTCCAAGTAATCGCCTTGCCCTTACCCCCAGAATTATGAGCCCTATTTTATAGATCATAGAATTATGGAGAACAACTAAGAGTGGTTAATTCAAGGTCTATAGTTTGTTGTTTAATTTATTTCTCTGCTTTCTCTCTACAGTTGGTGTTGTCAATTGGTATGATCTCACCATGCTTATAGAGCTCCATTCCCAAAGGAAGGGCCTATTTGGGAAGAGACTTATATACAATAACAGAGGAACCCCAGGGCTATATTTCTCTATCTAATTTAGACTTCCACTTACAAATATAATTGGATTACCAAGTATCAGTGAACATTTTAGGAAAATCAACAGAAAGAGAATTCAAGATGAAATCACATAATTGATCCCAGAATGATGAAATGGAAATCAAGGAAGGGAAGATCATTTTTTAAAATTGTAAGTTACATCACCAGAATATGGAGAAAAAGTCATTCAAAGTACAAGAAAAGACTACTATAGATAGGAAATACTACACAATAAAAGAGTTTTAGCAATAAAAAAATATAATTTCTAAAATGAAAAAGTGAAAGTACAAAAAATGAAGGCAAGAAAATTATGACTAAGACATTTGACTTTTGCAATGATAAAGTGAAAGCATATCCATTATCTCTTAGAGAAGAAGAAAAAATAATTAGAAATCAGTAAAGCACCAAATACGAAACACAAAACAAAACTGAAATATGTTCTAATTTAGAGCAACTGTTAAACTGTGAATGAGAAATGTACTCACTTTTATACTTAGAACATCCTCCTTAACACAGTACTTCAAGAATTTCTCTTTTGTACTCATACACATTATTTGTTTCTGATCTATAAATAATTAATGACATTGTTTCTGGTTTTTACAATTAAATTAGTTAAAACAGTGATTTGTTTATGCATATTGATTATATGTATACAAGTGAATATCTCAGCTATAAGAATATTCTAACATTATGGGCACCAGATGGAATTTGGGAGCAAAGAAAACTGAACAATAGAGTGGCAAGACTGATGTTTTTCTTATTATGCATAAACAAGGTCTGGGATAATGTATTTAACTTGAGAAATAAGAAAATAGGAATTTAATATACATTTTAGAATTATAAAGACAAAAGATTGAGATGTAAGTATAACTTAAAAGTATTGGGAAGAGAATAAAAAATAAATGTAAAATCAATTAAGTAAATTCTCAAACTTCAAATAAGAGAGTTATTAAATAATATATAAAATTAATAAACCAGTAAAGGAAAGTATCCACCTGAAAATCCCAAACCAGGCCTGGCTAGTGTGACTCAGTTGGTTGAGCATCATGCACCAGAAGGTTGCCATTTCAGTTCCTGGTCAAGGCCCATGCCTGTTGCAGGCTTGGTCCCCCATAGAGGGGTATTTCTCTCTCTCTCTTTCTCTGTCTCTCAAATCAATTTTAAAAATATATTTTAAAAAATTCTTCAAAAAAGGAAAAGAAAAGAAAATTCCAAACCAGAAAGGTTAAAAGTGTTTAACTTGTAAATTAGGACTGAGAGTTAGATGTGAGCTTGTTACTGGTAAAACTAGCTACCTTCATGTTTCTTTCTTTTATTCTTCTGAAACACTGAATATTTTGAAAACTACATTCTTGTATAAACTTTATAATAATTTAAAAAATTATGTGACCTCTGACTTAAGAGCATTATGGAGGGGTATGAGAAAGACAAAATATAATTTTCCATTCCATATTGCTCACATTGTTTTAATTTTAAGAAAGGGAGACATTATCAAATTATATTTTCAGCATTTAAAATATAACAATCTATATCAGTATATTAAAGATTGCTCTTTCTCTCTGTTTCACATTTGATCCGTTTCCACTACCAGTTCCAATATCAAAATATTCCTGTGTGCCTTCAACTACTATCACACTTGGATTTGATTTCTAGGACAAATAGCTAGCCCATAGATCTTTAAAGAATACAGCACACAAGAGAAATACATTAATGTTGCAGGAGAGAGAGAAGCAGGAAATATTCTAGTTTAAAATCCTACTGTGTGCAATTTCCTGGTAGGCAGTTAGTAAAAATTTCAGAAATAGTGCTGGCCTGATCTTAGCCTCTTTATTTATTTATTTTTCTTTCAGTGTAAATTCGACAATAATAAAATATGGCCTTTTGGGAAACTACACATAAAGTTTGATCAAGAATCATTAGCAATCGCTTTCCTTTTCATCAGCTGTTCAGTGTCGCCCAAGTAAATAGCTCTCATTCTTTCAAAAATAATTATGCAAATGCATCATGCTTAGTAGATTTCTGAGTTGAAGGACGTGGGGAAACCAAGTGTGCAAACGAAGCCCTTGCCTTCATTGGGCTCCCGTTCTGGTCAGGGAGAATATCAGTAACCACACAGAGGATTCACTTTCCCTGAGGTACTAACTACTGTGAAGCAATGAAGCTAGGAAATGAAGGTTGAAAATGGAAGAATACAACTTATTCAGCATGGACGGTGTAGATGTTCTGATAATCTGATATTTAAGTTGAGACCTGATGAATTAAAGAGAAAAACTAGAACAATATTTAAGAAATGTGAACTCTAGACAAAAGGAATATTAAGTTCCAAGTGGACGGCATGTGCCTGCTTGGTAAATTTGAAGAACAGCAGAGGTGCTTATGTTATTAGAACTAAGGAAGTGAAGAAAGTGAGACAGTGGTGGAAGTGTGGCTAGCCCTGGTTCCTGTTCCATGGTTTTTATCTCTGAATGCACACATAGTACTGTTTTGTGTCATCTAAAGTGTCTACATGCATCTTCTTAGCAAGATTTAAAAGATGTGGGCTTTATTTTTGTAATTTTAAAAAATATTTATAACTTGATATTTAATTTTTTTTCAGCTCGATCAACAGTGTTCAAGACTTTATCTCTCCTAATAACATAGAAATATTTTTTTAGAGAATGACGAGAGATCCTGGTGTTAGAGTTTCAGAAACCAATTTTGTGCCTTTTTTTAAATTTGATATTTTCATGTAGAATGAGGCTGTTTTCTTTATTGGGTGTCCTCCAAACAAAGAGAAGATGCAGCCACCTTTCCTTCTCACCAATACAATGTAAGGCGATAACAGTTATAATTATATAGAAATAAACATTTTAGTCATTGTGATTGAGTGAATTTAAAGTGAATAAATGTAAACAAATGAACATTTATTAAAGAGCCCTTGTGCCTTTGTCACTGAAAGCTGTTTCCTTGTTTTCTGGTTGTTTTGTTTGTGGTCAGTGTTGATTTTCACCTAGGTCAAAGTAAAATAAGTAAAACAATGGGTCAACTGGTAAGCAGAGCTGAATTCAGGCTGCCTGAGTTCTGGTCTCAGCTCACAAGACACAGATTCTTTTAATATTATTTAATTCCCTTGCAAGTTTGAGCCAGCATTTGGAAAATAGGATGGGTATACTGTGTTATTTCAATTTGATTTTAGCTGACAGCTCTGCTGTGCCCATCTTATTAACTGGAGAACTACTTAGCCATATAAATCTTAATAATATCACTGGAAGGCACACCCATTTCCTTCACTTCACTGCTTGATGGACAGGGAGCAATAGTTAGTGACGATCATATGTATGATTCATAACTATGAGGAGCTTAAAATAAATACTGTCTACGCCACATGGGCTTCCACACATTAAATAGAGGCAACAGTAACACCCTGAGGAGAGGTGTCATGTTTTTAAGACCACTGGAGATGCTGACAAAAAATCCAATTATGTATGAGCACCCAGCAAACCTGTTCTGTGTCCTAATACAAGGAGGCTTGGGAAACTGAGAATAACTAGACAAAGGAAGAAAAAAATCAGCAACTCCTCTTGCTCCACCTTAATATTTTGATTTTTTTCTCTTGTAACTGTGAGATTACAATGAACTAAATGAACTCCAACCCTGTAAATTGGTCCCTATTAGTTTAAAGCACCATGGAGCAGCAGCACCGACCACAGCTCATATTGCTAGAGCCATAGGCACATGAAACAACCACCATAGCATTTACTATTATGTTTATACATTTCTATACACACAAGTCATATTATCCATATGTGTATATATATATATATATATATTTTTCTCTCTCTTTAGTTCTCTATCTTTATTTCAAAACATGTTTATTTTCTTCTCCTCAAATCAATGCATCAATGTAAAATAATAAAATCAACCTTTAACAAACAACAGTAATGAGATAAACAGAATGAAGAATGAAAGATTATACTAGGAAGAAAAACAGTAGATAGTTATACAGATGTAACAACCTATTATAAAATTATATTTAAAATTATGGTATTTTACAGAAAATTATTATTTAACTCTAGAATGCAGAATTAAGGATCCTTAATAAAATATCCATGTATTTTGGAAATGACTCAGCTATTATTCTTAATAGAAAACAATAAGACATGTACTTTTTGGAAAGTGGAATAAAAAATGAGTCTTGAGGTTAACTTGAAACAATTTTAAAAATCATGAATAATTATGAATAATAATTAAGTTGATGGGCCACAGAATGTGGGAGTTTTCAAATTTACATGAACAATACTCAGATTCAACTTAAATTGGCTTTTAATTTTCCTAATTGGAATTTGAAAGAACTGAGAACACAAAGAACTTATAGTTCTAATATAATTTTTAAATGTAAAAATAAATTGCAGTAAGTGGCTTACGAAACTTTAAAAATCAGTTTTTTTGTACACTTTTAAGCAATGTAACTATTTAATTAAACTTTAAGATTACACTTCATTCTAATAGCAGGCATCACAACTGCAGCTATTTACTGAAAGAGACAAAATATTCTAATAAGAACAGTTGCTTCAGGTTATAACTCAAATATCTAGCACAGGAATGTGATCTTGTACATTGTGGAAACTGGTTAAGCAGCTTATGAGACTGTTTTTTCTGTTTGATGTTGAAGATTGAAGTCTACAGAGTAGGCGATCAGAAATAAAGTTGTATATAAAGTAGAAGAGAATAAGAACAGGCTGAGCACCCCAAGCACAACCTGGGTGTCATAAGGAGGGGTTGAAATCCATGTCAGCTCTTGTTGCTTTTCGCCATAGGGAGTGGGTACTAACCATACACACACAGCTTGTCTACGAGTGGGAGAAGTGAAAGTGTGACCCAGGAAAGAGAAAGCAGTTCCAAGCCCAGTTACTGTTCAGGCCAAAATGTGAGCCAGCAGGTGAGTGACAGGATGTGTGAGCTACAAAACAGCTGCTAGTTGAAGTCCACATTTCATATTTCATACAAGAATCTCTGTTATGACCTTCTGTAATCACCCACAGGAAAGAGTATTCTGGGAAAGCACCGTAACCTAGTCGCATTTACACATTGCAAAATGTTGAATGCAGATTGCTGGAATGCAACACCAGAGTTTCTGATTCACCAGATTTGGGTAGAGACTCATCTTTGCAAATACAAGTTCCCAAAGATGCTGCTGCTGCTCTCTGGGAACCACATATTGAGAATCTTGTATCAAGTCACAGGGCTGTCAATAATCCAATACTTTAATTAATATGGTTTAGTAACATGGTTACTCTGTCAGTATTTTGTAAAACTGCCTTAGATATTAATAAATCACATATGTTTACCAGTATTTTAGAATCATTATGTTGACTTTTGCTAAAAATTTTAAAAATCAGAATGCACTGACACTGAAGATACATTTCTCTATCCAGGTTCTCTTTTAATTATTATAATAGAGTTTATATTGTTTTTAAATGATGATCTAACATATCATTTGACATGTAATTTCCATATAGCTCTGTTGCTTTTGAGAATATCAAAATGAGAAAGCTTTTATTTATTATTTTACTTTAAGAATTGTTTCTTATTTTTCAATTACTGTTGACATTCAATATTGTATTAGTTTCAGGTGCACAACCCAGTGGTTAGACATTTTTATAACCTACAAAGCAATCTCTCCAATAAATCTAGAACCCATCTGACACTGTACAAAGTTTTTACAGTATTTTTGACTGTATTTCCTACGCTATACTTATATCCCCACATCTACTCTGTAACTACCATTTGTACTCTTATTCCCTTCGCTTTTTACCCATTCCCCCAACTTCCCTCCCATTTCACAATTGTTAAAATATTCTCTGTACCTATGAGTCTGTTTCTGTTCTGCCTCTTTATTTATTTATTTATTTAGAGCCCACATATAAGTGAAATCATATGACATTTGTCTTCCTCTGTCTGACTTACTTCACTCAGCCCAATTTCCTCTATGTCCATTCATGTTGTTTTGGATGCAAGATTTCATTCTTTTTTATTCCATTTTATATATCCACCATTTTTAATCCATTTATCTATTGATGGACACTGAGGTTGCTTCCATATCTTAGTTATTATAAATAATGCTGCAAAGAACATATATATGTGTGTCTGTGTGTGTCTGTGTATGTGTGTATATATAATTTTTCTTGATTTAGTGTTTTGGGTTTAATCGGATAAAAACCCAGAAGTGGAATTGCTAAGTCCTTCTTTATCTGTTGTTATATATAGCCTTTCTTTTAAAATCTAATTTTGTCAGGTATAAGTATTGCTGCCCCAGCATCTATTTGTTGGTGTTGTTTGTTTCCATTTTCATGAAATATCTTTTCCATCCTTTTACTTTAATCTGTATTTGTCTTTCAGTCCGAAGTGAGTCCCCTGTAGATAGCATATGTTCTGTTGTTTCACTGGGACATGTTTCTTTGTTTCCTCATTTTGGCTGCCTCCCTCTGGTTCTGTGTATTAGATAGAGCTGCTATGTCTCCTTGGCTTCATGGAATGGCCTTATGCAGTAGGGTCCAGTGCCCACTCCCCACACCCATTCCCCAGAGCTCAGCACTCCAGGTTCGCCCCCTGTGTAGACTGTGTACATACACTCTCCTATTGCAGTTGAGCCTTGATTGTTATTGGTACCTCAATGGGAGGGATTTGTCCTCAGGCCAGTTGGCTGTGAGGACTGGCTCTGACCAACGACCGACCACCATGGAGGATCAGATGTGCAGGGGATGACCCCACAGGGCAGGACTTACTTTAGCAGGTCTCTGTTGCCCATTGAGATGGCCCCTTGAGTGTCTCACTTATAAAGAAAGTTTGGTGGTGCTTTCATATGGTTTGCAGCTGTCCACTGGGTTTGCTGGCTCTCGGACCTCCAGGGAGGTGCAGGCCAAGGTCAGCCACTACCTACCTGTGCCGTACTCGGGGCCACCTAGCACAAGCTACAAAGTGATCTGCAGATGGCTGCTACTTGTGCTGGGCTCTGAGGTGCCCAGTAGAGACCAAGCTGCAAACTGAAGCTGACTACTGTGAACGCCTGGCTTGGGGCCACTTAATTAGAGGTATGGGGCACACGGAGGGCAGATGCTGCTTATTTGAGAGATTTTAGGAAAGTCTGAAGCATGAGCCAAGACAGGTTGCTTGTATGGAAAAGCCACTGGGAACAGCTAGAGTGGACCTGCAAGTTGGTGAGACAAGGTATTAGGGAGTCACCAGGGTGAGGTGAACAGTGTTAGCCAGGTTGACAGAGTCTCAGATATGTTGTCCACCTGCCGGCTCTGTAGGGGAAGGGCGCAGAAAAGGAAGAATGGCCTCTGCTAGCACTTCTGTCTGTGAGAACGCTGCCTCCGCAGCTCTCCCCCCGATGCCAGACAATTCAATTCCTCCCCATGTGTCCCTGGAGCTTTTCCAGCTGCTGCCCAGTACTGGAGCTAAGAGGAAGTGAGTAGGAATAAGCGTGTGCGTGGGCCTTTTACGTGGAACTCCTGGGACTTCAGTAGCCTTGTGTCTCACTCAGCCACAATCTCCACTGTTTTTTACTGACAGAAATTATGGGGACTTATTTTCTTGGCACTGGAACCCTGGGTTGGGGGTCCTGGTGTGGGGCTGGGATCCCTCGCTCTTCAAGGTGGAACTCTGGAGCCAAGATATCCTTCTTGAGTTTGATCCACCACACATGGGTCTGAGACCAGTTCATTCAGTGTCTCTGGCCCTCCTACCAGTCTTCATTTGACTTCTTCTTTATATCCTTAGTTTTAGGACTTCTGTTCAGCTATATTCCAGGCTGTTCTGAATGATGGTTGTTCTGTAGTTTAGTTGTAATTTTGATATGGTTGTGGGAGAATGTGAATACTGCATTTACCTACCCTGCCATCTTGACTGACACCTCAGGAAGTCATGTTAGTCTTATGTTTGTCAAATTGTGTTTCATAGTTCTAGTAGTTCTGTGTCTTCTTTATTTTAGCTCTTCTGCTAATATAACAATAATTTAAGATTGTTGTTTTATTTGCATTTCTTAAACAGTTTAATTTTCATGTATTTTTTGGCTATATAGATATCCTTTTTAAAACTGTCTTTTAGGTCTTTTGACCATTTTCTGATTTATTGTCTGCTTTTTTTCTTATTGATTTGTAGGAGTACTTTCTATATGCAATTCTCTTTTGGAATCATGTCTGTAATGAACTAGTCTTGCTTTGTGGCTTGCATTTTCACTGTTGATGAGCGTCTTGTGATGTTTAGTTCTCAGATTTATATGATCCAATATATTGGTTTTCCTTTTATTATTACGACTTTTGCATCTTGTTTAATAAATCTTTGCATATCCTTTTTATGAAGATGTTCAATGGTTTCCTCTACAGCAGTTTTTAGAGCTTTTGCTTCAAATGAGTAATGGAGTTGGAGTTTGTAAATATGCAGACATTGAATTTCATCAGAACCAACATTGTGGTAAACTGAAATAAAAGATGTTCTCATGTTTACACTATCTTTATATGTCTGTGAAAAACAGCATAATGTGGTATACTGTCGTTTTGATATCCAGGTGAACTCAACATATTTTACTTAGGATTTTCTCATATATATTCATATTAAAAATTAATTACAATTTTCTTTTCTTTTATTGCACTTTTCAGGTTTTTTCCCAATATTATACTTACTTCATATAATTTGTTCTACAGTTTCTTTTCTGTTTTTAGCCCCAGGAATTGTGAAATAGAGTTATCTGCTCTTAAATATTTGGCAGAATCTGACAGCAAAACTGTCTGGACTTGAGTTTTTTTGGCAGTTAAAAAAGTTGCCAACTAAATTATTTTAATGCTTTTCCTTTCATTTTATTTTATTTATATTTCATCTTGGACTAATATTTTAATATTATTTTTTCCAAGTTATCAAGTTATTTTAGGTTTCTAAATTTATTAGCATAATGGTTTAAAAATAGTGTTAATGCTTTACAGCTGATTTCTTGTCTTTTGTTTTGTTCATTGAAGTATTTCCTTCTCAGGGTATTGTTTTTTTTCTTATTAGTGTTTCCAAAAGATAATTTACCTATTAATTATACCAGGTTTTTTCTCTCCCCCTTTTTTCCTTTATTCCATTGATTTCTAAACATATGTTACTACTCCATTTGTTCTTTGTTATTTGCAGATACATGGTTACTTCCTTAGGCTGAACTTCAGTCAGTTCAATAGATCATTACATTTTGCGAATACTTTTGTCCATACCCATTGAGATGATGCTATGATTTTCTTTGTTCTGTTAATATGTTGAATTATTTTGGTGGATTTTCAAATGTTAAACAAACATGACATTTTGTTTTGTTTCAAAAATCTCTGACCAAAACATATATATAAATATACATTACACACACACACACACATACAAACATATATATATTTGTTTATATATTTATTTATATATTTGTTTATATATATATTATATATATATAATACAAAACAAAACATATTTGTGATTAGAGGACTAGATGAAATAAGATTGTCAAAAATATTGATAATTTGGGTATTAGGTTCAAGGCAGTATGTTGAAGTATTCTTTTCTCCATTTACATATAACTGAAAACCAATCCAATGGATAATATCATTGGCTTAAAATATCAGTCATCCTTGTTCTGGACGGTGTTCTCAGTGGTCAGAGCATCCGCTGGCTCACCGAAGGGTCATGAGTTTGATTTCCTGGTCAAGGGCACATACCTGGGTTTTGGGTCCCCCACCCCAGTTGGGGAAAGTATGAGAGGAAACCAATTGATATGGCTCTCTCACATCGATGTTTCTCTCCTCTCTCTCTACCCCTCTCCCCTCCCTTCCACTCTCTCTAGAATCAATGGAAAAACTATCCTCAGGTGAAGATTAACACCACCAACAAAAATTACCAGTCATCCTCTTTGAAACTAGGCCTGTTTCATTCTCATTGGGCTAACAGATAAATTGTTTATGGTCACAGGGACATAAATTATGTTCCTGCTCCATCTTGACAGTATCAGCAAACAGGTATGGGTTCTTTTTATGGCATTGTGTGCCAGGGCTCCAGGCAACACCTTAGTGACTAGTTGTTTAAATCAGAAAGCTTACATTATATATGACATTGATTAATATCAGTGGAACAAAAACATTTTGGATTTGGATAATTTTTGTATTCAAATATATAGACATGTTTTACAACCTTTCACTATTTTATTATTGTTTTTCATTGGCTTTCAATTAATATTTAATTTCTCCTTCAAAAATGTCAAGAATGCTATCATTTCATATTTACTTGGGAATCTGAACAATGCTTTTCCCTTCTTAGACAATATTTTGGAAAACTTTAATCAATTCAATCAAGGTTTAACCTTTTGTGCTATTTTAAATTTGATTAATCTATTTATTGCTACAAACATAAGTTCATTAAAATGGACTGATTTGACTATTTTAAGTCCTTCCTCCATCTGTCTTTCTATCTTCCTGTGTACTTTTCAGAAACATTTTGTTAAATATGATTCATATAAGTTCAAATGTAATAAAAATCTAATGTAACATATATTTAAAGATTCTAAATTTGATGAATATACTATATCTTACAAACCATGTTAATGATCTTAGTGTCATATATAGTTAAAAGCTATGTTCTTATTTGTGCAAATAGAAACTAAAATAATCTAAATTCAACTTTGAGTTTATATCTTACAGAATATAATACTGAGAAATTATAACATTATTAACCTTTAAACAAGGAACATTTTATTATAGATATTTTAGAATAAATTCAATATAATGCTTAAAAGAATTGATTTGCTTGATTAAATAAACTTTCTCTTTTTTTAAGCTTCATCTGAGGATATTTTTTCCATTGTTTTTCAGAGATGGTGGGAGGGAGGGCGGGAAAGAGGGAGGGAGAGGGAGAGAGAGATAGAGAGAAACATCTATGTGAGACAGACACTTCGATTGGTTGTCTCTCTTACACACCCCAACAGGGGCCGGGACGGAGCCTGCAACTGAGGTACATGCCCTTGGCCGGAATCGAACCTGCTCTAACCACTGAGCAAAACTGGCAAGGGCTAAATAAACTTTAAATAATTAAAATGTCAAACCATATTGTTTCAGGACAATTGAAATTGGAAACAGGATTATGTATATTTTTCTCAATAAAATAAATAATTATACTTTTTTTTGTAGTTAGTTTTGCAATTGCATTGGGGCAGTCAACATGACATATGGCTCATACAATACCTGCCAACATGAATATATTTATAGAAACAGTAAACTAATTAGTTCCTTAAAGAGCCCCATGGCTTATGACACATTATGCAATCTCATCAAATGAGATTTGTATTACCTTCCTTGGGAAAACATTTCTTCATCATCATGTAATCAGTTTTTAACTTAGGAAAGATGATCATGCTTCTTTAAAAACTACAAAATGATGCTCTGAGAAACAACAGGTAATCACAATGAAATGATCCCCCTCTACCACCCTACTGAACATAGTATTTCCAAATCGTTGGACAGAAATCTGGGAAATACATATTCAAACGCCTACAACTCTCTTTGGGTTGTCTTTTATTGTCCATATATCCCCATAGCTCCAATGTCTGTGTTTTATACCATATAAGTATTTGTGAATTTGACAGAAAATATGTTTAATGTTAATATCATTGACTAAATTCTTCATTTGTCAGTTTTTCACCATCTGTTGGATTAGCAGGCCCTCTGCTTCTGCTTCGTTCAAATATCCTAAAGCAATAATATTTTTTTTCACAAAATGTGTAGCTCTCCCAGAGTTTCATACACCACTGTCACTGCTGGTGAATACTTTGTCTGAAAAATCAGACACCAAGGCAATCTTATTCCCAGTTCTCTTCTCGACTGCTTTATCTTTTCCCCCAATAAATGTTCTTTCTTTCCGCTTCCTCCTTCTCTCCCTCCCTCCCACCCTCCCTCCCTCCCTCCCTCCCTCCCTCCCTCCCTTCCTTCCTTCCTTCCTTCCTTCCTTCCTTCCTTCCTTCCTTCCTTCCTTCCTTCCTTCCTTCCTTCCTTCCTCCCTCCCTCCCTTTCCCCCTCTCCCTTCTTTCATTCCTTCTCTTTCTCCCCAGCCCACTTTCATCTCTTCTTTTTCTCCCTCCCTCCCCCTCCGTCTCCCTTCCTTCCTTCATTTTTTTGTTTTCTGCCTTTCTCTCCTCATACATATCTAAGAACATTTATTGTGACCTCCCTTGATTATTTTACAGTCTAAGACTTTGCTATTCATAGATTTTAGATTTACAATTTCTTTCTATTATAAAATAACATCAGGATGGTATCTGATGGGCTTTAATATGCTCCACAAAGTTATTTTGAATTCATGCCCATTTCTGAATCCTTTGATCTCTTCTAATGCTGGTATTTTTAGTTCAAGTAATATGAACAATTGTTTTTCTTCTGTTTCCAAGCTTCATCTTAAGAGTGTGTTAGTACCATGTTCTGGAGTTCTTTCCACATTGCTAAATAAAACACCCCAAAGAAAGTGCTCCCATATTTATAAACACTCTCTTGGTAAAAGAGCACACCACTTTATCATCTTTAAGGAAGTACAGGTGTGCAGCGTAGCAGTGGGGTGTGGGATACTTGCATACACGCAGAGGATTAAAGAGAAGTGGTTGTTCAAGATTTCTATGTTGTTGACCTATACCAAGATCCAATTCCATTTTTGTCTACATGACTCACAGGCCTGATAATTCAACCAACTATAAAGATTTTCAACCTTTGTGATGAAGTCTTTGCATTAGTACTCTGTTCCTCTGCCCTCAAGTTGGAGGAAATAAGATTCTCTTTTTATGTTGCCAAGGAAGCCCTTTGGCTTTACACTTAGCCCTTAATTGATGAAAAATCAACTTCAGACTTTTATTTTCTTTCATTAAATTGCCTACTGCCCCTAGCAACGACCAACTGAATCTACAGTCCCTATAATAACCTTTCTCATGATTCTGGAGCTTGATACAATTCATCTCCAGGCATGTTTGCTTTCATTAGTATATCATCTCAAGACGTTTAAAACTTCTAAGAATTCTTTCCTTACTGTGGCTGGCAACCAGGAGGTAATTCAGCTCCAAAAAAACCATTTTGCAGTGTGTTTCCTCAGACCACTTCTGGCAACAACTGTCATAAGTCTGGTTTCCTTGGAAATGGCCTGTGAAAGGGAGATTTGTGTTCCTGAAGTTTAATGGGGAGAGCACTTAGAAACAACATCTATAATAAAGTGAAGGAAGCGGAAGAGGTGATGAGTTACACAAAGGCCTCATTTGACCCCATGGGAGTTCTTAGGCTGGGAGGGCCCTTCAGAGTTGATACAGTTGAAGCAAGTGACATGAATCTTTGTCCCTTGCATGGATCAGTCATTGGATATTTGCTGCCTCCCCATAGGTGATGTATTCTTTGGACAGGCCCCTTTAGACAGAATTAGCTATGGGCTATCAGTAGTCAACAGTCCTGGAAGCCGGAGAGCAGGGAGGGGGTATAGATTAGTGAATCCAGTACTGCTCTCCTACATCCATTACAAAGGTTTTGATTCCAAAATGTGCTACAAAATATGATTAATTCTTGTTTAACCTATAAATTATCCACTTTAAAATTGCTCATTGCTAATTACTTCAGATTTCTCCATTATACATTTGTGAAAAGTAATCCCTTTATTTCTGGTTGGAAGTTGTACTGGGTTCTACTTTTTAATTTAAGAATATTTCATGGGTGTTACTAATTCATAAATGAAAGTAGACTTTTTCAGGTCTCCAATTTATTGCTATAGAATAAAGTGGATTTTTTTTTGCGTTTTCTTCCCTGTTTGTCTATTTATTTTTAGAATCTTCCTCTCAAATAGAGGCTCCATTTTATGTACATCCTCTAGTCAAAATTTTTTGCTTTTAAAAAAAAATCACTTAGTTCCTGCGAATATGATGACTTAAGCAGATACTTACTTTCCATTTGCATAATATTATAAGTCCTAGTATTTGAAGTAGCTTGTGCCTGGCATTTCAGTATCATCAGAGAATGAATGTAGGGCAAAATATTTCCCTCTGATAATCTAATTCAGGGGTTAGCCCTTTATTTTTCCTGATGTTCCCTAATGTACATCTTCATTCACCATTCACTTCCACATTTGCCTAGGTAATATTTCTAAAATTTGCACTTATTTATTTGTTGAAGAAAAGAGGTGTTAATGGATGAATAGTGTGCAGGGTGAAAGTGTTCTAACTTTGGGAACTAATCAGGAACATTGGTGAAAAACCCCACCTCTTTAATATAATGATGATATATGAAAGTAGGAAGACAACATTTCCTACAGAATGTTGCTTATGTTCCATCAGTTTCTCCCTGATGGGGCTCACAACGTCAACTTCACTGAATAAAGCTTTCTTATGGTTTCTGTCATGTCATTGACCAATATACCTATATTTCTGGGCAGTTAAATCTCTGGAACCTATGCTTGTGGTTTCGTGAATATTTTAATGAGATGGTATGAGATATTAGAAAACATGTTGGTTACTTTCATATCCTCTTTAAAATGTTAAAAATAAAACTAAAATTAATAAAAATGATATAACATAAAAGCCATGATGGTTTAGATTGTAAGAAATAAAAAGACTTTATTTAAAAACAAACAAAAAATAAATTCATTCTGGTGAATTGCAGGCCCCAAACTGTTCTTCTAACTCTCACCTCCAGTGTGCTGCATTTTTACTCAAGCATTTTTGCAAAAGCTAGTGAGAGTTAGTTTTCCCATAAGCAACAAAATAAACATTTTCTGACCATTTGAAATAATACAATATTTTAAAAACTACAAATTTTGAGGATGATAGAAATAATCTAAGATTAACATGGTTGATAAAATTTTTCCCATTATAAAGCAAAACTATTGTAAAGAGCTTCAGGGTCTCACATTTCAGGGGGAGAGGAAGGGGGCAGCTTGTTAAAATTTAATAAGGAGACTGTAATTTGGGAAGTGGGAAGTGAAAGGTTAACGTGGAAGTACGTGGGGCAGGCTAAATGGCCGTCTCGGATGGTGGATTAAGAAAATTTGAATTTATTTACAGAAAGGGCTTGGGGAAGGACTATCCAAAGGGAAGGCCCACAGGGCGCCGAGCCGAGGGGCTACTGGGTTGATGGCAACACCCAGGAGCTGAAGTCCCCTCCTTATGCACAGCTACTGGCGGGCAGCTGTCCTCAGTGGCTCTTGGGGCTCAGTGTGTGGGCTTAGAATGCAGGCGTGCAATCAGGTGCTCTAGGACAGTTTTAATTCCTTATATGGTTTGATTCCTTGTGTCTCACAAGTGTTGTCCCACAAGTGTTCCTGGAACTTGTCCTGTTGTGGCAGGAATCTTACAAATGGCCTTTGAGGGTTATAATGCCCCATAGTCCTAACAAGAATAACATGCTGAAGTTAAGAAATCTTACCAGGGTAAAGTTGATTGAACATCTCCATGAAACTTAAAATTTTAAAACTAGCCTGGCCGGGCGTGGCTCAACAGTTGAGCATCGACCTAGGATCCAGGAGATAGGGGTTGGATTCCTGGTCTTGGCACATGCCCAGGTTTCGGGCTCCATCCCCAGTCAGGAGCCTGCAGAAGGCAGCCAATCAATGACTGTCATCATTGCTGTTTCTGTCTCTCTCTCTCTCCCTCTCCCTTCCTCTCTCTGAAATCAATAAAGATACATTAAAAAAAAATTAAACTAGAATTATTTCCCCTATTTTGTAGGTAATACCTTCTTTACTAGACCTCCTACTGAAGTCTGCCCCACCCCCAGGCTGGGATGAGATTGGAATGGCAAGGCAAATCCTGTTCTACAGTGTGTTTTTTGTTGTTAAAATATAAGCAAACACTAAGCATTTCTAATTCAGCATAATCATTCAGTTATTCATTGGCAAAAATGTTTTCATACAGCATCATTAAAGTTAGCTACATCAAAAGATGTTAAATGTAAAAGTGAGAGAAAACAAAATGTTGCTTTTTAAAACAAACATCGCAATAATAGTACTTTTTGAATGAGCTCTACTTGTCTGAAAATTTTGACAATGAAATGTTTACTTCAGTTAAAAATGCAAGTATTAATAATACCCTTACCATTTACCTCTAAACACAACAAAGTAACCTAGAGTCAAATGAAAGCATTAAAGGGTCTCCAAAACCAATCACCTGATCCAGATATAAGACTTTTCCTCTGTGGACAATTTATTAGGATATTTTTGTATCTAGTTGAGGTTCTTTTTACTGTTACAATTAAGGAGATGGATAATAGGGATGCATACATAAATATGTATTAACTCCCTGTTTAAGAGGACTTATGCTGATTACTTTTGACAATAGATACAAATTATAAGTTTTTTTCAAGGTATTCCATTTAACTAAATTTACTTGCTTTAAAGGAGAACTTTCAGTGTTATTTATATTTGACTTGAGAGGAAAAAAACCCCACTTCATTTTAGGATATAATCATCATTATTATTATTGAACAATAAATAGAATAACTAGTATAATTATTAACACTTCAATAGGGCTCATATGTGTCATGTGCCACTCTAAAGGTTTCACATAGGTTAACTACATATAATACATGCTTATTTATCTAAATTTCATAATAACTCTTTGACATAAATACTAATACATATTAAAAATGATGAAACTGAGGGACAAAAGTTAAATTATTTAACCAATTTATGAAAGCTACTAAGTATTTGTTATATAATAAAAAACTGGTCTGGCCTCCTTTCTTGTTTCTGGGAGGAAGCCTCTAAACCCTTGGAAATTCTGAATAATAGGAGTGTCTTTGTAATTCACCCCCCCCCCCCAACCAGGACACTTGATAGTTTATGCTAAAAAGTGGACTTACAGTGGGCCCATAAATAGTTTATAATAATGATATAATTCAAGATGAGTAAAAGTAATTTCAGGTCATGTATTTATTGATTTAGATAGTACCATTTTATTGTATGAAGAACAATGTATAAAGACTAGAGTCTGTTTTTGTGTCAAGAAAAAA
This sequence comes from Miniopterus natalensis, assembly GCF_054644295.1. Taxonomy (NCBI): domain Eukaryota; kingdom Metazoa; phylum Chordata; class Mammalia; order Chiroptera; family Miniopteridae; genus Miniopterus; species Miniopterus natalensis. The sequence continues at coordinate 30,752,176 of NC_142086.1, forward strand.
CAACAACAGAAAAACAAAAAACAAACTCATAATATTTTTATTTTTGAAGAAAGGGAAAACTTTTATATTATAGGTATATATTCCCGAAAGGGCACAGTCCTACTCTAAGTTTCATGCTTATTCTCTATGCCTACTTATTTTTAAAGATCTCAAAAAAAATCACACACATAACCACACAACTGAAAGGGAGAATAAGAATATAATTGGCATGGACCTGCTACTTTTTATTGTTGTTCCAGATATTCAAGAAATTCCTATCTTCACCTGGACCTACTTCATATGCAGACACAGCCTGCTGCCTTTTCTCTTCATGTAGGAAAAAGAAACATTAACAACAACAACAAAATCAAAACAAAAACTAAACTAAAACCAACAAACCAACAAACAAACAGTATTTGAGGGATAGCAGTATCCTCTGAGCACTCTTTTGCACTTTCATTTCATATGGAAAATACTAGGTCTAAAAAGTTGCTAATTCTCAGTCATGTAATAAAAGGAACTAATGGCTTATACAAGATGTTAAAAATATGAAATATAATATTAAATTGTTTTTAGTAAGCACCTTTACTTAAATTTAGCCAGGAGAATTGCATAGCACCTCTTCTTTCTTTTTAAAGAATTTATTATTTTACCATAATTTAGCCATTACTATGGATGGAATATGCTCTTTCATGTCATTTTAATCCAGCAACATTGCAACAGTTAAAAAAATACTTATCTCTAAATAATATTTATAGAGGACCTATCTGCATTGTTCTCTTTACTAAATTTTTGCTAGGTTCATTTAAATGTCTATAGAAAAATTAAAATAAAGGACGATGTACTACAAACAAGAAGAAAAGATGACAAGAAAAGAATGTATACAAAACACCTCTATTAATGTGGGTATTTATATCCACTCAAGAAACTAATAAAGCTGTAGTAAATACAGAAAAAATATTCAGTCAACTTGTAAAGATGTGAGAGGAATTTTCATCTTAATAACATTATTTCACTCTTACCAAAATTAATTCAGGATAAAAATCCACATGAATCAATAGTAGGTATCCAACCTGAAATGGAATGATTGCTTTAAATGATTTCCAATACATCATATGTTATTATATTAGGATATGACAGGTTATGCTGTGCTTCATTGGGTTACATAATATCATTTTGAATATAACTCCAAGTCTATCTAATATAAGATCATCAATCAGGAAATAAAATGACAAGGACTCATTTACATGTAGGTCTTAAATTAGATTTTTCTGTCCACACAAAAGAAAGCCAGGAAACCGAAATTGCTTCTTTCATGTCAATGAGCAATCACCAACTACAATCCCTAGTTTATTATGGGCAGAAATGTTTGATGTCTCAGTAAGAACTGTTGTACATGAGACAGCTTCTATGAAAACAGCATATATCAGACTTTTTATTCGTTTAGTGTGACTCTCTTACTGTAAGAAGCATTCTGTCAAATTTGGGAATCAGAATATTACTTTAAAAATTAGTGTAATATGAGAACACCATGGAGACCTGCTGTGATCCCATTGTAATACGTATTAAGTGATGAAATAAACTAAATGGGCATGTACAAAAATTTAGTTATCATGACATAACTGAATAGAATATGATTTGGTATATATCTTGCAATATGAACATAGAAAATAAACAACTAAAAATTATTTTTTAATTAAGAACAGAAGAATGTATTTTATCTAGTTTAAAACTCACTCTGGTTTCATGGATAATAAATATTAAAGTGTATTCCAACATGTAGGAGTAAAAATCTCATCATTAGAAAAAGTTAATTTTTATTGTGTAGGTAGAGAGGAAAGTCATGTCCAAAGGTTTTATAGATAACTTAGCGAGAAAGATGTCTCAGTGGATTCTGGGACTTGACATATTAAAAGACTTCATATAACAGAAAGAAAATGTGATATTTAATAAGTGCAAATAAAAAGAAGTAGAGATTGGAGTCAACATATTTTAATTTAGTTAATCCTCTGTATTTCTCAGATATGCTTTCCCATGTTGTACACTCATATTTCAGGGTTCTAGCAATGTACAAAGGCAAGGAAAATAGATGTATCTGATTAAGACTTCAACAAAAAGTTACTTGGACAGTAGACCATGATGATAAAATGTTATAACTGTATTACTCTCTAGTTAGTTTATCTATAAGGTAGAAATTAGTCTGAATGTTAGATTAGTTAGCACAAGTTGAAAAAGACCAAAAACAAAACAAAACAAAAAACAACTCATAGTCTTTATGCTATAAACTTGAATATATAGCTTTAACAACTTGGCTACTCGTTCAGAAAATATCACAACAAATTGTTTTATATACTTGCCATCAGAGAAGATATTTATAGTTACAAACATTAAAATGTGTTTAAGGATATTTAGGTGCAATCGAAGGCCAAAAGACACAGTTGCACCACATGTAATAGTGAGTAATATACCTGCTTCTTTCTTCTAGTTGGAATATGCTAGTTTGGCTGATAATTAATAAAAGAAAATATTTAATTAAATTCCTTTAACCAGATAAATCAATACTATTTTCAGTAACAGAAACAAATTTTAGCTTCAGCCTTCTGGCTGTACTCCAAGACAGAAGGTAACATTCTATGCAATAAAAATCTTGCGATGGTTTCAAACTGATAAGTTAGTCTCCTATACATTAAAACATATTTTGCAAAGAACTTTATATTGTCCAATCTAAGGACCTCATGTTGGGTAAGAACTGATAATTTCAATATGCCCAAGAATAGCACTGAAAAATCAGAATGTTTTCTGGATGTACAGAAATTGCTGGTGGGAACCAGGATAACTCAGTAGGAATTTGCATTGTATTGTAAAACATTCAAACAGACAGACTTCACTTTCTAGGTGATGTAAATGTAGAAAACCATCTAGCAAGATTGTGTTCCTCACCCTACATCTTAATAAAGTCTTGACATTATATAATTCCTCTTGGAAGAAGGTAGAGCAGACCAATATTGATGGGGCCCAACATTGATTTTGTTTTAAGTTTTGATATCTGGGAAGAATGGGGGTTCATAATAGAAATAAAGTTGAGGTTCAAAAATTTAAAAGAATAAAGTTATTATTCTTGTATATTTGAATATCTAAAATGAAATTTTGTATTAGTGGGGATTATAGAAAGATATGAATACTTGTGTGCTTAATAATGTTACATCAAAATAAGTAAATGTAAACCACATTTTTTCAGAGATATAATTATTTACCTATAAAACTCAAAATAATCAGCAAAAATGATGAATAAAATTGATGAGGTTATAGTACACAGATTTTAAACGTTTTTTTATTTACCAATAATAACCTAGAAGAATTACCAAGAAAATATTTAGAATACCCTCAAGAAAATAATTGTGAAGTAGAAATAATTTAAATGAGAACATTATATTATTTACAGAATATGATTTGAATAAACAGATATAAGATAAAATAAGTAATAATTACAGAGATAAAATTGCTTCATATATTAATGTATAAATGTTACTGCAAAATTAAAAGGCCCACAGGAATAAATTGAGAAATCCCTAAATTTTAAAAAGTGCTTTAGAAAGCTTGCCAAACACAAAATGAAAGGTATAAAATTACTATCATTCATACATAGAAAAGTAATCAGGTAGAAATTATAGTTCGAAAAAAATCCAGTTTAATAATAGTAATATAATAGTACATCTGAAAAGCAAGAGTGATAATTTTGCTTTCAGAGGAAAATAATTATGAAAAGGGTGTTGATGGATTAAATTACTAAAAAAAAAATACTTTGTTATTTTCTTCCATTGAGCTTATAAATGGAAGATAAAATCATGCACTCAATTTTCCAGTAGCAAGATGGGGAAGCACAGGACAGAAAAATCAACATTACATTCTGAGAACAACTAGGAAATCTGAATAAACTACAAAACTTATCTAGATAAGGCACCAATCTAGATTTATATAACCAGAAAATATATCCTTCAAAAAAAAATTAAAACACATTTATAAAAACAAAAACAGAATTTTCCTCTAGCCAGTTTTCACTGAAAGAAATGCTAATAGAGTTCTTCCAGTAGGAAACAAAAAATACATATCTAAACCAATTATTTTAATATTTTGTATCCTTTAAAATATATACAAACAGACATAATACAAAAAGAGGGAGGAAGTAAATATTTTTAAAGGATCTAAGTTCTAGCATTGTCAGTGAGTGGTGAAAGTAAATATATATATGTAATAAGTTATATAGCAGTCATTCAAGTCATAATTTTAAAATAACACTAAAAATAAGGAAAATAATATATAATTAAAATACCTTGTGGAAAAGCACAAAAATATATGATTAATCCAAACTAAACCAGAAAGAAGATGAAAGAAAGAGTGATCTGATGAAACAATCATAGTTACAGTGCAATGCTAGATAAAGGAGAATATTAGTCCAAGTGGAATATTGGGCAAAGTAAAATATAAGGAAAGAAACACTACTGCAGATAAAGAAGGATATGAGGGTTAATTTTCTATGTCAGCTTGACTGGATCATGGGGTGTCCAGATTTCTGACCACACATTATCTCAGTGTGTCTGTGAGGGTGTTTCTGGATGAAATTAGGATTGGAATTGGTGAACTCAGTAAAGCAGCTTGACTTCCCCATTGTGGGTGAGCATCGTTCAATCCATCGAGGGCCTGAATAGAACAAAAAGGCCGAGAAAGGAAGAACCCCCCTGGTTTGTTTCCTGCCTACCTGCTTGAGTTGAGTCATCTCAGCACACCTTCGCAGGTCCTCGGACTAAGATTTTACACCATCAGCTTCCCTAGTCCTCAAGCCATCGAACTGAGACCAAATTATACCACCAGGTGTCTTGGATTTACAGCTTGAGGTGGCAGATCACGGGGCTTCTCAACTCCCATATTCGTGTGAGCCAATGCCTCGAAAAATCATATATACATATAGACATACATAGATCCTATTAGCTGTTTCTTTAGAGAATCCTGTCTAATACAAGGGCAATTTTACAATAATAGTGAAGTTAATCCATCAGGAGGATTCTAAATCAGTATTCATCCCAATGACATAGCTTCCAAAATATACAAGTAAAAAATTGACAAGAAAAGAAATGAGAGAGAGAAATAGAACTATCCACAACCACACTAGGAAATATCAGTACACTTCTCTGCAATATTAATCTTAGTAAATGTTAAACCCAGCTTGTTACTCTATCCTGATTTTTTTCTCAAAACTAGAGCTTGTAAGTTCAAAGAAAGCAAAAGTAGCTATGTTAATTTTAGACAGAACAAATTTCACAACAAAAGAAAGTTTTCAGGACTAGAGAAATAAAAGCCAATTATAAAATCTGAGGAACTCCTAAAAGATAGAAAAAATATATCAGATTTAAGTTGAAGAAACAGATGAAGCTACATCTTAAGAAACTGGTATTAATTGCAGCAATTCCTAGGTCAGTCCTAAGAAGTTTTAAAATCAGTTAAAAGTCTCCCTTTCTTTTTCTAAGGAGATTCAACATCAGCAATGAATTGTGTTAGGCTAATTGAGACAGGCAACTCACTAAGAGATTTAAATACCTGTCCTGCTGGGTCATGAGTGGGGAGCAGAGCAAAATAGAAAGCAATTCTCCAAGAGGGTAAAGAAAAACTAAAAAGGCAGTCTTCTATGTGCTTTATTTCACAGTTGGAGAAATAGTGGCCCAGTTCAAATGACATGTCTATGAACAAAAAGAGATTTTATTGCGTGGGCAGAACTTATAATTCAGATCTTCTGGTTTGTATGTCAATGTTTTTTGTTTGTTCATGTGTTTGTTTTTTCCCACTCTGCGTAGTTTATTTTCTCAGTAATCAGATGGGGAAACAACTCGTGGAAGATGAATTGATTTGCTAAAATGTATACAATTAGTTTATGTTAATTAAAGGATAGTATCTGAATCATCACCCAAGATCATAAATGGTCTATCTGATAAAATTTATAAACATCCACTTCATCATTTCTAGTCTCCTTCCCCACCCCTTACTACTCAAGTTTCATAAAAGTAAAAGTGATTTTGCTTGGAAGAGTAATGTTCAGCAAAACGTTTACCTTATATGGTAAAAAACAACAACAACAAAACCCCCAGAAGTTACAATAGGATTATTTTGCCAATCTCTGGCTATGTCAAATGGGTGAATGAATTATTTGGATTTTTAAAATATCATTTATGTTATTTTAAAAAGCTAAATATTGTTTTCAGATATGTATGCTACATTTGATTATTGATTTATCTTTTACAGACATAATATGTGACACTGTTTTAAGTATTATACATGTTAATTTATTTAATCCTTATAACCATCTTGTGATGTAGGTTTTAATATTATCCTCAATATACAGAAAGGGAAGCTGATGCACAGACAAGTAATCCCCTTGCCTATATAACCACTAAGTAAAGAAAGAGGGTTTGCAGTCAGGCTGGTCAGCTTCAAAACCTTTACTCTTAATAACTATGCCATGTTACTTTCAACAATGAATATCAAACATTTAAATGTTAAAAAAGGTGTTTCCAGCCTTTTATCTTGCTTCACATATCTCTTGATGTAATGAAATACAAATAAGGAATGTAATCTTTTTTGATATTTCTATCTATACAATATTATCAAGAAGATATAATTTGAAATAAAAATATAAACCCAATGCAATACAAGTGACTGGGAATGAAATAGGGGTTATTTATTTCTATTATCAATGCCATATCTTATCTCTATTAATATAAATATAAAATAACTATCTTCTGAGTGAAAACCTTGAATTGATAACTTCTATGTAAACATTACATTATGTTTAATATCTTTCTCAAAGGGAGATAATGGATTTAACTTCTTTCTGAGATATTTAGCAGTTTTGGGTGTCTCTAGACTAGAAAGAGAATATATTTATTCCTTATGTAGCAAAGAGAGAGGTTAAACATATGTAAAACATGCTTATGTGCTGATTGCAAAAGCATGGTTTTAAAAGGCAGTGAGTAGTCACAAATAAGTATTCAAGAAATTGTTACTGCTTTCTTGGCTGAAGGCAAAGTCCTAGCCCATGACCTTACAATTTATTTGGAGATTCAAGACTAATATATCTGAAAAGGTGAACATAATACTAAAGTGCTCTTTTTTAGTGCTAGCCACTGGTGAAATAGGAATCAAATACATGCAGCTTACACATTATTTATCATTGAAGATGAAGAATTGAGATTGGTCTCAAAGGATGACTGGGATCAGAGCTTGGCAGATGCTGGAGAGAACCACACTTTCCTAGTGAGGACAATCAAAAAGGTATAAAGATATGCACATTAGGTAAAAATCCAGAAAATAAATATTTAAGTCTGTACACTGTCCCATACAGCCTCTGTCATATATTTTCCTTCTTTTCATTTCCCCCAACCATAGAAAAATGTTCTCTTTGCTGGAGGACTGTATGTAATTAGAGCATGGGCCGAATTAGCCCAGTGGACCTCAGTGTGCCAATTCCCAGTTTAGAATGACTCTGAGGAATTCTACCTGACTGGATTCACAGTTTAATACTGTACAATAATGGCAGAGAAGGCGGGAAAGAAAAGAAAAAGTTGTATTATTAAGAACATCAAAGTCAAAATAAAGCATTGGACTTGGATTTCATTTTACTCCCTAAATATAAGGTGAGAGTATTTATCTCTCAATTAATTTAAAATATTTTTAGCATTAAGCCAGATTATAATCATTTGATCCCAGGAAATCAAATGGAGAATGTTTAAATGAATGGGAACATTAAATCAGGTCTTGCTTTAATTCTTATTGAGTGGAGCCAAAGCATTATTTTTTCATTTCTATTGCTTCTGAAAGTACACCTTTTAATGAAATCCAATGATTGCTGGTGTTAATATGTTGACCTTGGATGTTTTAGCACACAAACTAAATGAAGACCATATGTGGTGGTTTTCTTTGGAGATGGTGTGTATTTTTGTACTGTGAAATCAAGGAGACTGTTATTGAAACCCAAATCCTAAGTTTTCTATTTGCTCACAGCTGGGGTGTTGTCCCTAGGTCCTAGTAAGCACACAACACATGCTTAGTTGTCAGAGTTCCATGGTGAAATTCAGAGGTTTTGAAAAGTTCCTGAACCCTCATGGCATCTTTCCTACCCACACCTGTGGAATCCCTACACAGTAGCTTTCCTGGTCTGATATATGAGCATGAGCACATGCGATACATAGTTTATATATTACACATGTGAAAAGGTTTGCTATCATCTGGATATTTCATTCTGATTAGTCAATTTCTTATCATGTGTATTTAAATGTTCTGCATATATGTAAAATGTAGAAAAGAGACTGATAATCTCAGAAAAAAATAGGGATAGTAAAACTTTTACAGGGATGAGTGCATGATTTGATCATGATTGCATGAGGAAAACATAGTAGTGCAAGCAGGACTGCTTAGAAAATTAAGTGAAATAGAAGGATGTGGGATCATGGTTGGAAGAAGGGGGGCAAATATAATGTTAATGGACATCAAGATGCAATTTTTAAGTAAAATGTTTTGATAAACTAATACATACAATATCCACAGAATTTTCACTTCAAAGGGTCAGCCACTAATTATGAGTATGAAAATTCATAAATGGAGAATTAAAGAGAAAACAGAAAGCAGAGAAATTGTTAAAAGAATAAATTATAAAAAGGTTTAAAGTTGCTTAGACATGCATGCTTTAAATCTGCAAAGTTTAAGACTCAACTAAAGCAAGCTGGCTTACATAAGAATATAAATACTAAGCTGGAAACAAAATCTTCTATCAGATCCTACATTAATGGTATTATTTTTTTAATTTTTATCCAAGGATGTGTTCACTGGTATTTAATGGGGGAGGAAGAGAGAGAAAGGGAGAGAGAGAGACACGTGAGAGAGACACATGTGAGAAAGCTGCCTCCTGCACACACCCCACCAGGGATCAAAATCGAAACCCAGGCATGTGCCCTGACTGGGAATCTAACCTGCCACCTTTTTTGGTGCACTGATGCTTTTTTGATGCTTTGACCAACTGAGTCACACTGGCCAGGGCGGTGGTAAGTTTTTGAGTGTATGAGAGAAATGCAATCTTAAGAGCTTTTCTAGGGGTCTATCAAAACTGTAATAATGTATTCCTAAAGTTGATTGGTGGGTGAAGCATTTATATGCTTTTTAAATCAGTTATATGTATGTTCTATATTATTTTGTCCAAATAAATATTTTCTATTTCTTAAAAGTAAATGATATATAAAATGAATTTGAAAATACTGATTACAGAAATGAGCGTTCCAGGAGAGTAAAAATTAAACATGATTGAAAAGTGAGACACTAGAGCACATTAAAATATGTAGGGAAAAAAGCACCACATCAGCAAAAAATGTGAAAATTAAGTTCTGATGATATAGAGATACAATTTCTTATCTACAAAATTTCATCAGTGTAAAATAATGATTTTAAAAGTCGCATAATTTCTTAAAGCCCAGAGTGATGCACTTTTCCCATCATAGTGAATTTTCATTCTTCATCCATTCGAATTGTCTTGATGCAGAGAGAAAGTTTACTAGAGTGGGTTTTAAGAAACCTGGTGGCTGAGCACAACCGTCTTACCAGCAATATGATTTGTTATATGTCATACTTTATTTTCTTAGTTACCAAATAACTAATATTTACTTTTACCCTCTACATAAAAGGCATATATCTGGAATACCATTATTGTCTGAGGACTGAGTAATCCACACTGCTTTCAAGGTGATATATACTCACAAACAATTGTAATGTGGTTTGATATTTTAATAGAGAAAAATGCAGAATATATAAAGGAAAGGCTAATAATTTATGAGAGTGGAGATAGGAGAGAATCATCAGAATGTGATCACCAAATAATGATATTTGAATGGTCTTAAAAGTTTTAGGATTTTACAAGACAGAAAAGATAAATTATCTATAATACTAAACTTTGTGTTTAAAGACAACTAATTGAGCTTCTAATATCCAGATGTAGTGTAGATATTTTATAAACAAACAAAAATATATTTTATATATACATATACATGTAACAGTATATATAGGGTAACCCCAAAAATGCACACACACACTTTGAATAATTATAAAGGCAGTGTTTATTAAAATACATTTCATTTTCAAAATTGAGCTATCAGCTGTTAAAGTGTGTATACAATTTTGGGGGGGCACCCTGCATATATATAAACACATATAAATATATATAAATTGCTACTTACATTTTGATTTGTTATGACTTCCATTATCAATCATACTTTCAGGCATTTTATTATTCACCATACATGTTTATTATGTTCAATTCTATCTGATGGGAAATTGACAGTATAGGACAGTACAGTCCCAATTATTTTCAAGTGTTTGTTCCTTGTGGTACAGTTTGTTTGTATTAATACAGGTGTACAATGAAAGAATTTAGACAGCATAGGAAAACAATACTATCCCTATCATGCACAGACAAAAATCCATAAATATTAAAAACCAAAGACAAAACTTAAAACTATATTTTGAGAAGGTAGACTCTATGGATAAGTTTATCATGACTCTCTTAATATCTAATATATGTATTTTTAATCAGGATGCTTTTTAATTAAAAAAAAACACCCTTTGTAAATTTATTATCTGTACAGTTCCCCTTAATGTTTGTGTTTGGGGTTTTTGTTGTTTGTTTATATGTTCTATAAAAATCACTGTGTTTTGACCAATGATTTCAGGTTGGTTTCACTTTAATGAAAAGTTTGATTTTTGCCCTAGCTGGTTTTCTCAGTGTTAGAGCGTCGGCCGTGGACTGAAGGGTGACATGTTCGGTTCCAGCCAAGGGCACGTACTTCTGTTGCAGGCTCGATCCCTGGCCCTGGTCAGGGCGTGTACAGGAGTCAACTAGTCAATGTGTTTCTCTCAGGTCGATGTTTCTCTCGTTCTCCCTTCCACTCTCTCTGAAAAGCAATGGGGGAAAAATATCCTTGGGTGAAGATTGAAAAAAAATTGCTTTTCAAATTTTGAAAATAAACCAATTGCCTTTCTAGAACAATTCAGTTAGAGTTATTTCCTGATCTCTTCTAAAATCCATGAATTTATCATATGATAATAATAGACATTGTGAGATTTCATATACCTCAGATTGGTGCATGACCTTTAGATGTGAATGAGCATGTTTAGCCATAAAGATATGAAAATATAGTTAGCATAGGCTGACCAAGAGATATGAGGCCCAGGTTATATTTGGAAGACTTATTTGTTGTTATTGTTCCTACTTTGAAGGCCCAATTATAGTTATCTTTTGGTTTTCTTCTTGTTTCTAATTGTTAAAACATACAAAGAGCAAGAAATGTTCAAAATTTTGTTACTATGGTGATTAATATATAAGGCTTATAAAGAAACAAAAAACCTAGCCAACAAAATAGAAATAAAAGAGAAGGGAGGTAGCAGAATATAAAATAAATTTTAAAACTACAAAAAGAAAATAAATATTATAATGTTAAGAAGAAATATAGGCAAAGATTTGTCTGTAAGTTGTGTGGCATTTTGCAGATGAGGAAAGTGACTTCCCTTTTACAACATGCCAGAGGAAATAAATGTGTCTTCTTCAGTGAGATAATTGCTTTATGAACTGTTATACTTTTGATGAATATATTTTCCAATTGAAATAAAAATGCAGTTTTGAACTTTTCGGAGCAAGACCTGCATATCACAGCAGGGGTGAGAGAACGTGAAGGTTAAAGGGGAAATTCCTCCATGCTCGACCTTGTTTTTGCAAGTTATGCCAATGTCCACAAAATCACCAGTACTCACTCTCAATGGAAATGACACAGTGAAATAAAAAATTCAGAAAAAAGCCTGATATTTATAATCTCACATACAAAATACTATAAAAAACAAAGCAAAACATTCTCCCCATAACACCATGTACATTTTTGTTAAATTAGGCATAATCATATTTCTTAATGTAGTAACTACAAACTGGAATATGCTTTCTTTATGAAATATTCAATGTCATTTAAATTTTGTTTACTATTATTACACTTTGAAATAATTATCCACAAAGCCACACATTAGGATACTTATTTTAAATAGGAAAGAAAGATATATTAAATTTCAAGTGTATAGCATTTGTGAATCAACAGGTATGTTTAACAGAGAGAGCACCAGGAGAGATCAAGTACAGATATACTTCATTGCCTTTGAATAGAGACAGCATTCAAATCCACGTATTTCTCTATGTCACAGATATCTATAAATATGCTTTCCTAAGCCTTCAAATCCTCAGGTCTTAGAAGAAAAAGTACTGTGTATAATCGAAAGATCAATCACCAAGAGTCAGAAAGTTTAAACTCTGTTACAAATGCAGTAACTGATTTACCACATGACCTTGAAAGCTTATTTAAAATCTTTGGGTTATTTTAATATATAACTTGAAGAGCTATGGACAAAACTAGTCTCCTCATCTGCAAAGCTTGTCCTTTTAGAAATTGATATTATAATGAAGAGAGTCTCAAGCTAATTTTGATGTTTTAAAATCTTCTAAGAAAAGAGAATATCAAGCCTTATTACTTAGAACTGGAATTGTATCAATTAAATGTGATTTCAGATCACATGATCTTTGATTGACCAAAAATAGAAAGACATATCTGTTTATATATGCTATATTTTGGTTGGTAAATATTTTGAAAATATGAAGTCCCTGTGGAAGAGGGCAATAAGAAATTTCTTTGAAGCACTGAAATATTATATTTTTATATTTAACTTCTTTGCACAAAACCTGTCACTGTTCAAATGTATTCTTTTGTTTTACTTTGAAGTGGGATTTTGTGCTTTTAAACCCTACATCAAATTTATCCATTTGTGTATTTTCTAACAGTTATACCTAAAATCAATCTGCAGTTAGTTTAGATGATTAGAATGTTCTCATTTAAGATTGTATTATATTTCCTTTATCAAACAAACTGGTATAGCTGCATTTTTGTATAATCTTGAGTTTGTATATATAATGCAACCTTAATCCATTGATTACTTAGGGGTTAAGCTCTGACAACCCCCCCTAAATTATCATAAAATTCTATACCTTACAAGTAATGTTTTTATAGTGAGCAATGCTTTGCTAAACATAATGGATCATTGGTATTTCTCACCAAGTAATATTTCTTTCACTATTTCTAAGGTCATGATCCATGAAGTTTTCCTTTCCTTAGGTGAAAAGTGAAAATTTTCATTCTAGTTTTCCGCCCTGTGGGCCTTAAAAAGTGACATCGATGTAGTCTCTAATTTTCAAATTATTTCTTGCTTATTTACTTATATTTTTACTGACATTCTTTATTAAATATTTAAAACATAAAGTGGAGAAACATTTGTATTGATTGTAATATATCTTACAGCTTGGGTGGTGCAAACAATTTTTCATGGATAGTCAGCAATTACTTACAGTTGCTTCGTATCTCAGTATGGAACATTTAAAAGTCATAAATATTTAACAATGCAGTTTCAGACATTTATTTATTTAATATTTTGAATTGAATTCAGGTAGCATTTTAGTATATTTTTGTACAAGCGATGTGAATATTCTTTATTTTTATTTAATCGTTACACATGGCTAATCCTTTTCGTTTATTGTAAGTTAACGCATAAAGGGTTTACTTTGAAGTATATCTGTAATTTTGTCTTTAACAAAAAATAACACATGAAACTCAACAAGGTAGTTTTTATTACTCAGAGAGACAAATTTGCATATTGGATCAAAGGTTTCATGTCAGACAAATTTGGATTTTTTTTACCCCTTAATTTTGCTCATGAAAACCTGAGAGATTCTGGAATATGTTACTTGATAATTTCTGATTCCCAGACCCCCATCGGTAGAATAAAAATAGTGACGCTTAAGCCACAGGTGGTTTCAAGTTTTAAACACAATTATTTGTAAAACATTTATGAAGTCCTGTCATTTAGTGAACACTAAATAGAGTCTATCGGTTATCAATATTTCTGTCAATAAGTGGGGTGCATTTCTTGGATAGAAGTGGGGATTTTTGTGGCTGCGGGGATGGCTTGCCCAGCACAGGGGCTGAGGGAGCCTGTCCTGACTGCTCACTGAGTTACTCAGGCCCCCTGTGGCTTTGCTTGGCCACAGTGACTCTTTGTCCATCTGTCCACTTCATGGCACACACGATATTACAATCAATCACTGCAGTTTTGTCTTGGTGGCCAGTGCCTCTTTATTCTTCTGTGCGTTCGTGATTCTGGCCGGTGTCGGGAACAGAGCACCTGCTAAGGGCATAGACGTGAGTGGGTGTGAGCTGGAGCTGCCAGCCAGGGACCAGCAGCACCTGGGCGCAGTGGGCACTCACCTGGGAATAAGCAACACGTTTGGATTGGGGTGCTGTGTTTGGGACACAGGCTAGAGGGGAGCACATAAATAATGGAAGCCAATGAAATTCATGTTTGAAGCACCCTAAGTAAGTGGCTGGGGAAAGGGGAAAGTTGAATGCTATTATCAAGGCAACTATAATGAAAGAGATGGAGCTAAATTTGATTTTGGAAGGAATGTGTTCTTTAAGGGAACAAGGAGAGAGAGAGGGGTGGCTTTATGGAATCACACACTGAAGGCATTTGCAGAGAAAGGACGTGAGAGAGGAAACATCTAGACTGAGTGAAAAGGGAAAATAGAAGCAAATGCAGTCACGCATCCAAAGCACGGGGATTGATCAAGGAGACAGGTCAGCTCCCTAATACCAGGCAAAATTGAATTCTATCGCATGTGGGTGAATAGAGGCTCCGAGATGAATAATATAAATACAGCACTGAAACAAAAAATCCCACTCTAATGGGGAGAGGAACATGAAAATAAGCAAACCACGAACCAACATGGAATGAATGAAGCATGTGAAAGAAAAAGAAATGTGCTGTGATGACTCAGAAAGAGCCACTTATTGTAACTTAGAGAAGGCTCCATGCAGGAGCATGCACCAGAGTGCTCCTTTATTAGAGTTTATAAAATCCTGGCAATAATTTTCACCATTAACACTTTCTGTCTTTCCTTTGCCCACTTTTGGAATTCTTTCTCCATTTTTCTTTTTCCTTTGAGAGGGCAGTTTGGAAAAGATCCCTGTCTACTTGTGGCAGGCGCTTTCCGTGACCTGGAAAGACTGTCCCACCTTCCCGCTTCCATCAGGCTTCAGTGGTGATTCTGAGCAGGAAAAACGGGTAGGCAATTCAATTCCACATCCCTGTCGCCTCTCTCAAGGGTACTGTGTGTATTCCAGACAATTTCTGGGATTGGAGAAAACTAAGGTATAAAGAATGTAAAAGAGAAATTTATGGAAAATGTTTGAAAGGAGAGAGTGAGGCGTTTTAGTCATTGCCCTTTAAAGTTTGAAATGGAGTCTTACGTGTTAAGTGTGAATGAAAAGGGGGCACTGGAATTAATATAACCCAGAGTCACCTCACAGGGTGATCTGATCATAAATTCCTCCCCTGCAGACCATGGTGGGTAGTCACGCCCCAGGCATATAACTTCTTTAGTAAAAGGTTTATCTTTGCCTTAACAGGCCCTGTTTATTGCTCTTGTACATCCAGGTTAACACAACTTTTAAATACCAGCATAATCCTCTTTTTCAGACCTCTCAGAAGAAACCACCCTCAGGAGGGCACATCTCCTGTTAACCACCCTGTAATCCAGCCCCTGCCTGGCTTTCTCCCACCTTCATGAAGCCTTCCTTATGTTCCCTCCTGAATTCCAAAACACACAAAAGAAACTGCAAAACTGTCATGGTCTTGATCATTTAAGATCTTGCTTCCTGATAATTGTCATTAGTATTGCACAAACTCATAAAAATTTTGTACAGGTTTGGACATTTCTTACATCGACATAAGGAAGAGTCAATCATTCATGAAAAGATAGTAGAAATGGTTCAAAGGAATGTTTTAGCCATTTATAAAATCAGGATTCAGAGCCGGACTAGAGCAAGTGGCATCATCATTACACATTTTCTCCACCCAGAGCCGCAGAATGTTACTTGTTATTACAAGTGTATTATAACAAAGTTACATACAAATGATCAAGAACTCACTTCTAGAGCAGCATTGCCCTAGAATTTAATCCAAGATATTTCTAAATCAAGTCTTGGTTTAAAAAAAATGTGAATCACCTAAATACTTTATCAAATAGAGTCATGGGTTAGGCGCAAGTTCAAACATGAAAGGAAACTTTTTCCCAGGAAATTTTACTGTGCATGCACTGGTTTGTGTCTGTGCAGCTGTAAACGACTTATAATTCTTGCAAATAGAGAACACATAATAGAAAAACAATTCCTGGATGAATAAATGGAAGACTTAATAGGAAAGAAACTTTTGAGAAGTAGGATATCTCCCCTTTATCTATACTAAGCATAGGTAGAAAAATAGATCACCCATTAAAGTATTCAGTACTGTTTTTGGCACTTACGGATGAAATTATTTTGCTTTTTGTTGTATCTGTAGGGTATCAGAATGTGCCCCCCAAAACGTATGCTTTGGCATAAGGACTATTCTGAGCTGATCATTTGTGAAGTAGCAGACTCAGGAGAAGCTCTGAAAATAGGGTAGAAGTTACCATTTTGTGAGGTACATTTACACTTACAAAGGAAACCTCCATTTGTACTGGTGTGTATCTTTCTGTATCAGGAAGGATGATTCTAAATCACTAGAAATTCTTATCAATGGAGGAGGCACCAATTTAAATCTGTATAACAAACTTCACCTTGTTCACTCCGCTTTCCCTGGTAACATCCCGTAACTCCCACCCCTCACACCCATCTCTTTTGTCTTTTGCTGAAGGTGGTATTTAGACTACCTGTGAGAGTTGCTCATTTTCTGTGGGTATCTCCCATGTATACATGAGGTGTACATTTTCATAAACTTCTATTTTTCTATTGTTAATCTGTGTTTTACGACAAAGGAACTCAGAAGGGTAGAGGGAAAATTATGTTTCCTTCCCTACATATTCAACTAGTGCTTTACTTTCTAATTATCTAGGAGATAGTAAATTTCTTTGTAACAAAGCACATTTCCAAATAATTCTAAAATTGCAGGGTTATACTTTTAGTAGATTCAACTTGTTCTGGATCATAAGTCAATGCTCAACCACTGAGCTACGCCAGCTGGGCTCAACTTATTCTTATTTTAACCTTAATATAATGCTTCATGTTAATAGTGAAAATCTTATTTTATATCCTTGCTTGTGTAGAGGTTTAAAAATGAATAACCAGAAATATGACTGACATTTTTGTCCTGCTTATTTACATTTTGGTTGGGAGGTGGCATGAATTCATCAAGATTTAAGGAAATTAGAGGACACATGTTAATCTTGTTTCAAGCTTTAGTTTTTCTACCAGTGGAGTTTTATGATCTCCTCTGTGGTTTAAAATATTGGAATGATCTCACTTAGAAGGTAATTGCATACCAACCCATTCATTTCAGAAATAGCTTTTTAAATTGGTCTTGCACTAATAATTTAACCATAACAAGAGATTTCTCTGGTAAAATGAAGAGAATGTATGAACTTGGAGTTGCCTACATTAATATAAACTTCAACAATTCTCTTTGGAAATACCTTTTTTTTTTCCCTAAATAGAGGGGTTTCAAAAAAAAATCAATCAATGAAAACATTGATCAATGAAAACAATCTCTCTTAACAGAGATTGATCTCTTGAGAAATAATATCAGTAAGACCTTGAGACAAACATTACTAAAAAGAATTTTCAGATTGACTTGTTTTATTGTTTATTGGTCCTTTGGAAATGATATCTTGCTCTGGATAAAAAGATTTACTGTGATTTGATGTAGTTTCAGACACTTCATTACAAAATAGAATTTTAGCTATACTGCAATATGCTTTAAATCATATTTTATATTAATTTTTAATAATAAATATTAGAAATAAGTATTGGATCAATGAGTTAGTATAATTATTCTTCTACCTAGAAGGGGGGACAAGAAGGGGACAAACATCATGACACTTCTGGAATGTGGACAATGTTAAGAACAAGGCCCTCTCCAAACCAGGAGGCTGACACAGAGTTTGGTGGCACAAAATTCAAAAACCAGAAAGAAACCCATAAATTCCTAAGAGCTAACTGACTATGTGCGCAACTCACTCAGGAGTTAGCCTGTGTCCATTTGGAAGTGTACTTTTTGCTTTCTTCACAGCAGCATTCATTTTCTCTACCTGAATAAAAACTCTTTGTTCTAACTCCCATTTGTCCTTGAAATTTTCTTGGGCGAGTCAAGAAACTAAAGTTTGCCTGATATGCAGAAGGTCCTGTGCTGGGACAGGGCTCAGCAGAGGTACCATCTGGTAACAATGCTAAAAGGCAAAGAACACAATTTGAAAAAACAGAACAAATATAGCACGACAAACCAGACATGGCCGGGGTGTCGGAATCATCCAACTGGGAATGTAGAACAACTATCATTAGTATTAAAAAGAAGAAAGATAGTCTGGCCGGTGTGGCTCAGTGGTTGTGTCGACCTATGAACCAAGAGGTCACCAGTTCCATTCCCAGTCAGGACACATGCCGGGATTGGGGGCTCAGTCCCCAGTAGAGGGCGTGCAGGAGGCCGCCGATCGATGACCTTTCCATCTCTCTATCCCTCTTCTTTCCCTTATCTCTAAAATCAATAAAAACATATTTTTTAAAAAAGTAAATGGATGGAGAAAAATAACCATGCTAACAGTAGTCAGGAGGGGTAGCTATATCAATTTCAAACAATACAGATTTTAACAAATGGAAAATTATCATATATAAATAAGGGCATTGCATAATGATAAAGAACTCAATTATCCAAAAACACATAAGAATCCTTCACATGCATGTGCCTAACAAGAGAGAATCTATGTGATACAGAAACAAAAAGAATTGCAAAGAGAAACAGATTAATCCACTATTACAGTTAAATAATTCAACAACCTCCTATTAGAAATGACAAATCTACCAGACAGCATACAAATAAAAACACAGGTGAACTTAGCAACACTATCAATCAGCTGGTTATAATTGACCTCTGTAGACAACTTCATCCAACAACAGCAGAATACACATTCTTCTCAAGCTCTCATAGAACTTTCACCAAGACAGACCGCAATCTCAGCTATAAAACACACCTTAATAAATTTAAAATAACCAAAATCATATGATGCTTGTTCTTAAACCACAATGGAATTAAACTATAAATCAACAACAGAAAATCAACTGGAAGGTGTTTAAAAATGTGGATATTAAATAACAGACTTCAAAATAAAACTGGGTAAAAAAAAATCTCAAGAGATATTTAAAAATATTTTGAACTAAGTGATATGAAAAAACAACTTATCCACATTTGTGGAATGTGGCAAAAGCAGTGCCTTAGAGGGAAATGTATATCACTGAATGCATATATTAGAAAAGAAACATCTAAAATTAAAGTTTCTACCCAAGGCAAAATTAAATCCAAAGCAAGCAAAATAAAAGAAATAATATTAGAGTAGAAATTAGAGGAGAAATCAATAAAATTGAAAATAGAAAACCAATAGACAAAATTAATAAAACTGTTATCAGTGTGAGTGGAGTTCTTGGGGTGTCTTGGGGAAAATCATTTCCTGAGGCCCCCATGGAAGGATGATGAGAAACTAGAAGCTTTCCCATTAAGATCAAGTACAGGCAAATCCAGAAGAAGTAACAAAATCAAAAACAAACAAAAAACTTCCTGTAATTAATAGTAGATTATAACAAAATTGCAAGATACAAGGTTATTATACAATAGTCAGTCACTATCCTATATAACAACAATGAACAAGTAGAATTTGAAATGAAAAACATAATGACATTTATATTAGCATCTCCCAAAATGAAAGACATAGGTATAAATCTAACAAAATATGTACAAATTTCTATGAGGAAAACTACAAAACTCTGATGAATGAAATCAAAGAACTAAGTAAGTGGAGAGATGTTCCATGCTCATGGATAGGAATATTCAATATTATCAAGATGTCAGTTCTTCCAAATTGATCTATAGATACAATGCAATCTCAGTCAAAGTCATAGCAAGTTATTTTATGAATATAAAAATGGGTTATCAAGTTTATATGGAGAGGCAAAAGACCCAGGATAGCCAACACAATATTAAAGAAGTAGAACAAAGTCAGAGGACTAACACCACCCTACTTAAAAGACATACTATGAAGCTACTGTAATCAAGAAAATGTTCTATTGACAAAAGAGTAGATAAATAGATGAATAGGTCAGAATAGAGATTCCAGAAATAAACCTCCATCGATATAGGAAACCAATTGATCTTTGACAAAAGAGCAAAGGCAATTTAAAAACAAACTTTAACTCCACAGAAGTCACAGAAATAAATGTAAATTTGATTTTGTACCTAAAATTAAAATCTAAAACAATAAAGCTATTTGAATAAACATTGTAGATTATCTTTATGATCTGGAAGTGGGCAAATATATGTCAGAACATAAAAAACAATATCCAATTAAAAATGGTAAATTATACATCCTTCAAGATAACTGGCTTGTAGTCCTAAACATTTAAATGTTGGGAAACAAAGAAACACCCAAGGAGTCCTCAGATGAAAAACAAACAAAATCCAAAAACTAAAACTACATGGTAACTAAATGTAATGTGTGATACAAGAGAAAACAAATAGCTATAAAGTACAACACTGTGACAAATGATGAAACTTGAATATGGGCTGTGGATTAGATAACAGTATTATATCAGGTTAAATTTCCTGATTTGGATAACTATATTGTATTTATATAACAGAATACTCATATTCTGTTAAAAAGAATAGTCTCCAAATTATTTTAAAATATTTCGGAGAAAATGTGTATACATGTATATAGGCAAACACAGAGAGAGATAAAATATAAATAGTCTTTACAAATACAATACAAATAACTTTTTTTTCCACTTTAACTCCTGCATTTTACTTTATTTGGATACTATTTTAAAAATGGATTTAAAGTTCACACCCTTAATAAATCTATGATATTCTCTGTACTTTGTGAAGTTCAACTGAATGAAGATTTAAAACCCAAACAATAACACTTGAACTCTGAATGTAAAATAAATAAAAAAAAACTCTACATATTTCATTACATCTTGGCATTTTATACTATGCATGTGTCTTTATTAAGAGTAGAAAACACCCAAAGCCATCTAGATGCAGCACAACCCGTGTCAGAAGTCTAACGGCATTCTTCACAGAAATAGAAAAAAAAATCCCAAAATTTGAATGGAACCACTAAAGACCTCAAACAGTCAAAGCAGCCCTGAGATGGAAGAACCAAGTCAGAGGCCCCAGACTTCATGATTTCAAACTATTCTATGAACCTGAACAAACTATTCTATTCTAAAACACTGTGGGATTAGCATAGAAATAAGCACACACCAGTGGAACAGAACAGAGAGCCCAGAATTCAGTCCCCACAGATACAGTCAACTCATATTCAACAATGGATCCAAGAACACCTTTTGGGAAAGGACAGTCTCTTTCATGCAAAAACGTGAGACTGGACCCCCACCTCCTACCACAACCAACTCAGACTGGACCAGAGACCTAACACCATAAACCTTGAGGAAAATGGAAGGTTCTCAGCATTGGTCTTGGCAGTTACTTCTTGGATAAGACACCCTAACATAAGTGATGGTGCTACAGTGGCAACTATATGATAATATATAAATGTATCAAACCAACATGTGTATCTTAAATCTATACAATGTTATATGTTAAATATATTTCAATAAAATAAATAAGCATTTAAAAAAGTAGAAAACAGTCACCCTCCAAGAGCAGAAAGTAAGGAAAAAATTTATAATTCAATTAAAAGTTATTCTTATTTAATTTAGGTTTTCTAACTCACTATATAACATATCACTATGGAATATTCCTTATTTTAATATGGGTATAAAAAGCTATGGAATATAAATGATAAAGACTAAAGCTATCTAATTTTTACCTTTTAAAATGTTTATATAATGTTCATAATTTTTATTTTTCTAAATATCCATTTTCAGAATTCTTGTGTTTTTCTACAAAATGTTCTCAGCATTTTCATATCCCCTTATATCTGGTGTTTTCTTGCAAATATTTGTTTGTATTTTCTGTTTCTCTGGATCAGTCTTGCAAAAACATGTCTATATTAATGTTACTATCTTTCTCTTTTAAGTGGAATTTTTGCTCTTCAATTCTACTAATTCTTCAATTTACTATTGTTAATTTCTTTCCTTTGACTAGCATTTAGTGTTTTTGAAAATTTTGATAAAATGATTATTTTAATTTAAAAATAATTTTATTTTCTAAGTTATAATAATGGTTATAAAAAACTACTTATGAATATAATTTGACATTTGAAAAGATTGGGCTGTAATATTTTTACTGTTTATTTCTTAATATATTTTAGTTTTTATTTTCTTATTAAAGTTTGTAACTTTTTTTTACTTTTAAGGTTAAAAACTAGAAAGCAAAAACCAGCCACTGTTTACTCCTTAATTTTTAACTTCTAATTCAATTGAGAAATGTTCAGAAAATATTACCTATACACAATTATTCATTTTTGGATTTTTTTAGTATTTTTCTTCCTGGATACAAATTCGTAGACTTTTAAAGTAAATATTTCAGAGATATTTGAAGGTAAAATGCATTTGCTTTTTTAGTGAGGCTTGTTATTTCAACATAAATTGAAAAAAAATCTTTGTTTTATTTTTTTAATTACAGTTTACATTCAATATTATTCTGTATTAGTTTCGAATGTACAGCATAGTGGTTAGACAATCATATATTTTACAGAGTGATTCCCTCCATATTGTGAGTGCCCACTGGGCCCCATTCATAGTTATTATAATATCATTGACTATATTCCTTATTCTTCATTCACATCTGTGATTATTTTGTAACTACCAATTTGCACTACTTAATGCCCTCACCTTTTTCACTGGTGCCCGCAGCCCCTCCTCTCTGTCAACAGTCAGTCTGTTCACTGTATCTATGAGCCTGTTTCTCTTCTGTTTGTTTATTTTGTTCTTTAGATTCCACGAATAAATAAAATCATTTAGTATTTGTCTTTCTCTGACTTATGATGTCCCTTAGCATAATACCTTCTAGGTCCATCCATGCTGTCGCAAAAATATATTTTCTTTTTTGTTGGCTAAGTAATATTCTGCTATATATCATATATATACATATCACAGTTTTTGTATCCACTTGTCTATTGAGCACTTGGGCTGCTTCCATATCTCGGCTATTGTAAATAATGCTGCAATAAACATGAGGGTGCATATATTCTTTTGAATCAGTGTTTTTCCTCAGATATATTCCCAGAAGTGCAATCGTTGGGTCATAAAGCATTCCATTTTTAATTTTTTGAGGAACTTTCACACTGTTTTCCACAGTGGCTGCACCAATCTCGTCCCACCAACAGTGCACGAGGGTTCCCTTTCCTCCGCACCCTCAACGCCACATACTGTTTGTTGATTTACTGATGACAGCCATTCTGACAGGCATGAGGTAGCATCTCATTGTGGCTTTGATTTGCACTTCTTTGAGAGAAAATATTTGTCTTTTATTTGTGAAATTTTTATCATTCTATCTAATATTATGAAATTATTTTTATTTACTTTATATCAGGCATGGTGCTTTATTTAGGGAAAGGTTGAATATGTAGCTAATGTCTATAAATTATTTCTTTATTTAGCCCTCTCTAAATTGACAAGATATATATTTTTCTTTAGTAGTGTGAACACTAAATACTTTGTTTTTATTATTCAAATGGTTATTTAATAATTTATTTAAATTTATATTTTTCTACATGTGTATATTTGGTCCCCTTCCTTAGCCCAAACTAATCACTATCACTAAAATGTTGTTAGGTAGTTACCTTCCCCATCACTTCCAAAATTTTGTTGGAATGACCTGCAATTTTAAATACTTGATAAAACTGTTTTACTTTATTCCTCACTGTTTTAGGAAATATTTCTTACCACTTACTTGAAACTTTACAGATATATTATCAATCATCTTTAAACTTAAATTTATCAGTTATAATAGTGCCTTACTCAAAATGATTTTCTAATCACTTTTATATTCTCAATCACATGGTTTTGTTCATTTGTTTTCTTAACTTTCCTTAAAAATAATTTAGATTAAAAATAATCATGCCTTTATGTTTTGTTCTGGTTGATTTTGGTTATAAAGCATTATACTAAACTTTAGCAGTCTTAAAACAACATTCTCTACCTAGGCAGTTAGCCCCTCTTTTGCTCAGATGAGGCACTTTTAATTTAAAAAATCTGGATTCACAAGATGAGATAATTTAAGGGTTAACTTACAGAAACACATTCAATGACAGAATAAAATTATTATGGTGGTATAAAGACAACACCGCAGTGATGGTGAACATCCATTGACAGATTGTGCCTATAATCAAACTATTATTATGACTTGGGCAACTCTCTCCCCACAAGTAATAACAATTTTGTTGCCACATGATTCTTTCTAAATATTTGACCAGATATGGGACTTGAGCAACAGAAGGTAAATTGTAAAGGAGATCCAGGACAAAGTTCATGTCACTATGCTCCTCATGACCTTGCCTTTCTTGCAACCACACTAGTCTACATTCTTTACATGCTTCTCCCAGGTCAGTACTTCTGTAGAACATTTCATGAGCAGACAGTGATGAATTGAGTGGCATTGCTGTTAGTGTGAACTGACTGTAATGTAATAAATGAACACCTTAGACACATTCACCAGTTCACTATTGATAGATATGAAGATAAAGATGTGGAATTAAAGCAAATCTCCTCATATATAAGCAATCAATGGTACGTAACAGAAAACTGTCTACTTGGAGCCAAATAATGCATAAAGCTTTAACCTCCATAAAAGTCCAAAGGATAAAGAGTCGAGTAAAAATAAAATACATTTATTTTCCCAATTAGTTTGTCTATAAACTGATAGGTCAGCTTCTGAAGAACTCAGTTTCTTTCATTAGTTTTAAGAAATATAGTTATCAAAATCCAACTACGCAGTGGCAATAAATCATGTCATTTATTTTTTCACAAGTAATATCCTTTCTTCTTCATGTAGCTTGTTTTTTTAAGCTTATCATTTAATTGTGAAGTGACCATAATGGTCAATAGTTGGGTTTCTTTATTTTAAAAAAGTAATACAAGTTGCACTCTTTATACATTAGTCATGAGCTACAATTTTTATTTTAACTGTTATTGCAATTAATGAAGTTTGCATTAATTTTGTAATTAATATGTTCATCAAATAATAACCAAGTATATATGTATATATATTTAAATTTTAATGAAATATTTTTTATGCAACATCAGGAACCTTTGGTAAAACAAACAGGATGTAAATGGATTAAATGACTAAATTCAACTATATAGTTTTCCATGAACTTTGAGACAACACAAGCAACGTAAGGTCAATGTGGATGAATCAGGAGGAAAGTGACACAGATGATTAATATCACAAGAGTTTGAAACATGAACCAGGGAAGAGACTGTGAGGATTGTTGATTTGTGGGTGATACTAAGGACTCTTGAATAAAGGAACTCTTAAAATTAGTTGTATGTGCTCTTAAAGAGCCTATATAAATGGAGAAGAAGTTGTATAATAATTTTTCACAGAAAATGAATAAAAAACTAAAGTGCATTAGAAAGACTCAACCAGATGTGCACTTGAAATTGAAAGCTGAAAGTTGCAAGTACCATCATGAACATAACCAAACAAGATCTATCTTTGTTCTATATATTCACTTTGTGACCTGTGAATAATGTTTATTCCAATTACTTAATCATTAAATATAAAGGCCTGTAACCAGACCCACACTATGGGGTCCATTGTCTAAATTTTGTTGAAGATAAATAGTTCTACCCACAGACACATAAATAAGAGCCAGGAAATATCAACCAACCATTTAATTTTTAGTTCCACTTGTTGATGAAAATGACAAAAATATTCTTGAATGCTAACAACAGGAAAAGTAAAAATCAGGTTTTATATGCAGATTTTACTTTGTTTTAGTTTCATGAAATCTTTTTCAATTTTTTTTTTTTTTTTTGGTTAATCCTCACCTGAGGATGTTTTTTTCATTGATTTTTAGGGAGAGTGGAAAGGGGGGGAGGAGAGAGAGAGAGAGAGAGAGAGAGAGAGAGAGAGAGAGAGAGACCAATGTGAGAGAAATATCGATTGACTCCCACACGTGCTCCCACTGAGGCTGGGGATCGAACCTGCAACCCAGGTATGTGCCTTTGACCAAGAATCGAACCCAAGACCCTTTGGTACATGGGTTAAATCTCTAACCACTGAGCCACACCAGCCAAGGCATATGTGTATGTTTGGGTGTGTTTCTTTTTTTTCCTTTTCTTTTTTAAAAATATGTTTTTATTGATTTCAGAGAGAGGAAGGGAGAGGAAGAGAGAGAGAGAAACATCAATGATGAGAGAATCATTGATTCAGCTGCTTCCTGCACGCCCCCGACTGGGGATTAAGCCCACAACCTGGGCATATGCCCTAACCGGGAAATTGAACCATGCTCAACTGCTGAGCCACACCAGGCCGGGCTGTGTGTGTTTCTTATATGGACCTTAAAGTTAAAATAAAAACAAGGTCCAACTCTTTATCTGCTAATATGGATCAGATATTCATATTTACTTTTGTTTTTCAGAATATTACCATAGATTATTGTAGAAGATATTTTCCCCAATTTGTAGTATGTGTTTTCTAATGACATACAATGTAAATACGTGAATGTTCCACTCTTGAAATTTTGGTAAAAAGAGATAAGGAGATGGAGTTGTCATAAATCAACTGAGGGAGCATCAAGTATCTGGACAGTATATAGTTGTGTTGAAAGAATAGCCTGATAATATCAATCTTTTCATCTGCTGACTCAGGCTTAATCTCATACACTTTCTGAATAGATAACCTAAATATACAGTATAGAATCTGGATATACCTAGAAGCAGGAGGTTCTAGAGAAAACCCTGGAGACTTTGCTGGGGATAGGATGGGCTAAAGGGCTGATATGAACATTTAACTTTTCTTCTCATAAATGATGATTAAGAGAGAGCAATAGCCCTTTCGTCATCTTATCAACATTACTTCTACCTCTGTCCAAATGCTTTTCTTGTCACTTTTCTCCCCTCTTTCAAAGTCTTTCCTCTTGTTTCTTCCATGTTATATCATTACTGTGGCTCTAGCAAAGTGCAACATAATTATATTGAAAGAATGAAGAAAAAACATTCGAATGCCTTGTTTTCTCAACTCAAGCTGAAGTTGGATTTCTATTATGAGATTTAATGACAGAATATAGACTCATAAGTAAACAGTTGCATAAAATAAAACAAACATACAGACAAACGAGCAATACCTTATTGCCAGATTCTGTGTCTATCCAATGAAGGAAAGTGAATATTCCCTGTCGAGCTCTTTTTTGCTTGTCTCTGCTTAGTTGATCTGCAATTTGGCTAGTGACATGAACTTTATTTAATAAAGTGATTGTTAACAACTTATGTCTTTAGCAGCAAATGATGAATTCTCAGTTAGGTAATGGATTTTTGTAAACTGGGGGGGGGGGGAAGTTGCAAACTAGTGTCATGTGAGCATGAAGATATACCTGCCAATTGATAAATGACAGCTCTTTATCCTACGTTGATATCATAGGTGGTTTTCATAAAAAAAAAATATGAAAGCTTATTTTCAAACAGAATAGTAGAATATGTTCACTGCAAGTATTACCTTAGTCTGGATTTGTTTCCCTCTTTAATAACACATTCTTGAAATTTATAGCTTTTTTCAGTGAAAGTGTTGAACTTAGGTCTGAAAAGTAATTTATAAGTAGAAAAAAAGTAACAACTGCTCTGAAGGTATTTTATGACTTCAGTGCATATCAGACACATATTGAAAAGCCTATGAGATAACATTCATTTCTTAGTGGTTATGTGAGAGGAAAAGGGAAGATAGAGGGAGAAGCAGTGATCCGCAGCATCGAAAATTCTGTACTTTGAAGCTAACAGTGATATGACTAAATGCCAAATTCAGTGCTGTTGGTGACACAAACACTCCCTCAATAGCTCTGAATTCATTGTTTTGAGTTCCACAAGAGTCACGACCCAAATACAGCAGGAGCTAACCTTGATATGCCGTGTCTTATCATTAGCTCTCCTTTAAAAGAGCAGGTTTTGAAGCAGAGGAAGGGCAACATTTGTGAATTATTTATTTGAATTCATATTAGGACTTTTGATTAAGTTTGCTAATTTTGGAAAGCAAAATACACTACCTGTTTGGGTTACATTTTTAAAGAGGCGAACAAATTGTTAACCATATTTTTTAAATCATTGAGAGAAATCTTGATTCATTTTCTGAAAAGAGATATTATCTTACCTGTCACTAATTCTCCCTTTCTGACTGAGGTAGATTGAATTTTGGCTTTATGCTTGGTATGGTCTTTGCATGAGTATAGTAGCCTTCTTAGCCTCTTGACTTTGGGCTAGGCAATATGTGGCTTGCTCTAACTAATTGCATGTAGTGATCTCTGCCATTTCTGAACCTACATCTTATGAAGCCTCTGTCTGTTGTACTTTCACCATTTCCCTGAGAAGGGCATGCCCTGGCTGATTTGATAATACAAGAAGTATAAGATACATGGGGAACAGACCAGAACCTGCACATATGCAGGGTAGTAAAAATGAGGTAATGTTGCATATATTTTTTGAACATCTACTGAGGAAAGATACAAAAGATAAACTTAAATTTAAAACCATTGTAATACTGGTATCACTGACCCAGACAAGAATTTATTTAATCATGCTGCATAAAAAGAAAGATTGCTTACAGTTCTATTATGTACTACTGTCATTATTATTGATTAGAATAACTAGGTTTAGACAAGTTGCAGAAGAGATAGACTTAAAATAATCAATTTTTAATAATATTTCTATTTTAGAAGTCTGTAAAATATATATTCCAGAGCATTGTCTTTGAGTAGTTCGGTCTTCATGAAGTCCTTTAAAATTTAAATTTTCTAAATGAAATGGAAATAGAAGTATAATAAAGAAGATATGTATGCAATATAACAAAACTCTGTGTGTGTATATGTCTAATAATACATTATTATTGCCAAATTCTTGTCATCCACCTATAAGTTGCAGAAGAGCTAAAAGTATTATGCATGGAAGGATTTACATTATGAACACTTGAGACCAAATTCTAATTATTGAATTGAAATGTCCTGTTCAGATGTAATTGAGTAAACTTATCTACCCGTGTCTTCCAAGGGACTGGCAGCATGCTGACTGTGCCAGCCAAGTCATATTTGTTTGTGCCAATCAGAGATGATCTGGTATGAGACCCATCACATGCAAATTTCATTCAAAGACTGGACACCAAGAAGTGGAGCTTATAAAATAAAGTGTAAAAACAATTTAAGCTCACATTAATTATGCTAAAGGAAACAACTATGAACATTATATGCTATAAACCCCCAAAAAGGAGAATATAGAAGTATTTGAAGGTGATACATTTTAATACTTTTTTATAGAAGGAAAATCATATACAGACTGACTTTATTTGGTTCTTGTTGAAACCCACTGGTCTTTAAGAAGAGTTCTACAGAAAATTGGGATTTCAAGGGGGTCAAGAGGATCAGAGTATATGTTGAAGAAAGGTACTGGCCTAGAGTTTTGGCTCCTGTGCTCAGAAAAATTTCAGCATATGCCCATGGAAGTAATAGACTTACCAACTCCCTTATTACCAAGAACTAGCTGGCTTCATGCAATGACTTACTGAAGACTAAAGTATGGCCTTAGCTGGGAAACAATATTGGAAAGATGGGGATTTCCCTTACAGAATGCATTTTACGCTCTGAATCAGAAAACAATATATGATCTTTTCACCCTCATAGTCAGAATCCCAGAATCAGAAAATTGAGGAGAAATCATGGGAGTGGTTTCTCTCACTATTATTCATAATAAGTCATTCAAAGAATTTTTGCTTTTTATCTGGAAACTTTGAGCTCTGTTTGTAAAATGGACTTGTTTTTCAAGGTTGAGAAAGTTTTCTTCATGAGAGGGCAGCACTCTTTGGATGAATTGAATTGGAAAACAAGCTTGCTACCTGACAAACCTGGCCTCTATATCCACTGAACTATCAGACAGAAAATGTTACTCTAATGCCTGAGGTGATTGATAGTGATTACCAACAGATAATTGTTTTTGTTTCACACAGTGGGAACACAGAGGACTCAATAATTTTAAGAAGACAGCTTCTTAACACTTTAATGCACAAGAGTAAAGTTAATTAGAAAACTAGAACAATGAAAGAAAGAACTATTAAGGACTGTTAAGAACTATTCATAAATGAAGGGTTTGAGTTATCATGCCTGGTAAAGAACAGCATCAAACTGATGTTTTCATTGAAAGCAAATACAATATGGAATAAGTAGCAGAAGAATAAATTTGCAGAAATTAAATATAGCTTCATGATCAATGACAGAAGTGAGGACTATGGTAGTTCTGCATATATATTCTTTGCTTATTATGCATATGCTTTTTCTCTATACATGTTACCTATTTTTATTTCTTTCTTTCCACTTATTGTTTTATATACAAGCATTGTAGTTGACCTTACTCCCCTCCACCCCTTAAGTAACTTATAATCAGAAAAATGGTGATTGAATTTGAGTAGTAACTAATTAATATAGCTGGTGATGGATACAATAATAAAGATTTTTTGTGCCCCTCATTTGGGGGAAATATAAGAACTTCCTCCCTTGTACAAAAAATAATTACATCTGCTAGGTGGAAACATTGTTGTATTGTTTTGTTTTGTTATTTTATGGAAATTTAAACATTAGTATAAAGGTATGTATGGAATGTGAATAGCCATTAGTGTAGAATGTGACAGTTATGGATTTATTGACTGTTAGCTACAGATCAATTCTTTCTTCCTGTGCGTTGTCATACTAGATCTGGACATTACTCCTTGGCCAACTGATGTTGATGTTGAGCTTTGTCAAAACGCCTACCATGAACAAACCAACAAACGACAAGTGCTAGCGAGGGTATGGGGAAAAGGGCACCTTAGTACACTGTTGGTGGGAATTCAGACTGGTGCAGCCACTATGGAAAACAGTATGGAGCTCCTGCAAAAGATTAAAAATTGACCTGTCATTTGACCCAGTGATTTGGAGTTGTTGTTCATTTTCATTTGTTTCCAGGAAGTTTTTTATTTCTTTCTTGATCTCTTTGGTAACTCATTCATTGTTTAAAAATATGCTTTTCAGCCTCCATGTATTTAAATGTTTTTTGGTGTTTTTATTGTAGTTGATTTCTAATTTCATGCCACTGTGGTCCGAGAAGATGCTTGATATGATTTAAATCTTCTTGAACTTGTAGAGACTTGTTTTGTGCCTAACATGTGGTCTATCTTTGAGAATCTCCCGTGTGCACTTGAGAACAATGTATATTCTGCAACTTTGGGATAGAATGTTCTGTAAATGTCAATTAAATCCATCTGATCCAGTGTGTCATTTAGGGTCACTGTTTCCTTGTTTATTTTTTGTCTGGAACACCTACCCAGTGAAGTCAATGGGGTTTTAAAGTCCCCTAGTATGACTGTATTGCTGTCAATCTCTCCCTTAAAGTCCTCTAGAAGTTTTTTTTTAAATAAATTTATGTGCATATATATTTATCTGGGTTATATCCTCTTGTTGGATTGATCCTTTTAGTGTTATGTAGTGACCTTTGTTGTCTCTTGTTATGGTCTTCATTTTGAAGTCTATTTTGTCCTATATGTGCATTGCTGACCCAGCTTTTTTTTTATTTCCATTTGCATGGAAAAATTTTTTCCGTCCCTTCACTCTCATCCTGTGTGAGTCTTTTGTTTTGAGGTGGGTCTCTTGTAGACAGCATATATTTAATTCATGTTTTCTTATCCATTCAGCCATCCTATATCTTTTATTGAGGAACTTAATCCATTTACATTTAAGGTTATTATTGAAAGATACTTATCTAACTGCCTTTTTTTTTCTTTATGCCTATGTTTCTCATTCTCTTTATTTCTACTCCTAATTATAGCAGTCTCTTTAACATTTCCTGTAATGCTGGTTTTGTAGTGATAAAGTCTTCAGCCTTTTTTTTTTTTGTCTGGGAAGCTCTTTATTTCACCATCTATCTTGTTTGATAATCTTGCTGGATAGAATACTCTTGGTTTCAGATCCTTGTTTTGCATTACCTTGAATACTTCATGCCATTTCCTTCTGGCCTGTAGAGTTTCTTTTTTAAAAAAATATATCTTTATTGATTTCAGAGAGAGGAAAGGAGAGGGAGAGAGAGAGATAGAAACATCAATGATGAGAGAATCATTGATCGGCTGCAGCCTGTAACCCAGGCATGTGCCCTGACCGGGAATCGAACCCTGATCGCCTGGATCCTAGGTCGATGCTCAACCGCTGAGCCATGCCCGGCCGGGCCGTAGAGTTTCTGATGAGAAGTCAGATGACAGCTTTATGGGGGCTCCTTTGTAGGTAACAGATTGCTTTTCTCTAGCATCCTTTAAGATTCTCTCTTTGTCTTGAATTCTTGGCACTTTAATTATGATGTGTCTGGGCATGGGTCTCTTTGGATTCTTCTTGCTTGGGACTCTCTGTGCCTCCTGAACTTGTGCAACTTTTTCTTTG
Source organism: Miniopterus natalensis (assembly GCF_054644295.1). Classification (NCBI taxonomy): domain Eukaryota; kingdom Metazoa; phylum Chordata; class Mammalia; order Chiroptera; family Miniopteridae; genus Miniopterus; species Miniopterus natalensis. The sequence continues at coordinate 30,784,916 of NC_142086.1, forward strand.
ACAAGGTTAGGGAAGTTTTCTGCCATTATTTGATCAAACAGGTTCTCTAACCCCTGCTTACTTTCAACCTCCTCTGGCACTCCTATAATGTGAATATTGTTACATTTCATGTTGTCCCACAGCTCCCTTAAACTGTTCTCCTGTTTTTTAATTTTTTGTTTTGTTTTTGGGTCTCTGGTTGAGTGATTTTTTTCTACCCTGATTTCTAATTCACTGATCCAATTTTCAGATTCCTCTAATCTGCTGTTTATTCCTTCCAATGGATTTTTTATTTCTGCTATGTCATTCTTCATTTCTGACTGGTCATTTTTCATAGTTTCCATATCTTTTTTCATGCTGCTGAGCATCCTTACAATCAGTATTCTGAATTCTATATCTGAGAGATTGCTTATCTCCATTTCATTTAGCTCTTTATCTGGAGGCTTCTCTTGTACTTTTATTTGGAGCTTGTTTTTTAGTCTCCCCATTTTGGCTCCTTTTTTGGGTTTGTTTTTAAGTGTTAGGTAGATCTGCTAGGACTCCCAGTCTTTTTGGAGAGTCTCTGGTACAGGCCAATGTCATACGCAGTTTATGACTGTCCCTGAGTACCCTGTTTGGAGCTATCAACAATCCTAGGCTTGAGGTCTCCAATGCTGGGGCTGGGTGCATTTGGACAGGACCAAGATGCACACCAAAGTCTGCTTTTCTAAGGCCTGGGTCCTGAAGCAGATCAGGCAAAGACTCAAAGCACTCTGAGGTCTGCCTCTGCCTGCAGACTGATTAATCTGATTCTTTCAATGAGCTCCACAGGGTGGGCTGGCTGATTGTTAACAGTCTCTTAACAAGCCTCAGGCTGTAGAAACTCCTCTGGGCAGGTGAGAGGCTTTCCACCAGGGTGGGGCAATTGCTTCCCCCCTCAGGCAAAAGCCAAAAATTTGTCATTGGAGAAAGATGTTCCCCACAGTCTGGGGGAATGACTCGGCACAGGAATCCGGACGGGCATCCCCTGACCTCACTCTTCAGAACCTACAACCCCAAACTCTCCTCACACAGCTCCAGTCCACTCCACTCCCTCTCCGCCAGAGCCCAAGGTGAGTGGCTGCACACAAAACTTTGTGTGTTGGCTCTTTAAGAGGGTGCCTGCAGTTCCAGCTGCCTCTCCCTGGCAGACAGAAACCGGCTGCTTTTCACAGGCAGATGTTATGTGGGCACCTTTCTCAGTGCTGCTGCTCTTTGCTGGGAAGCCCAGCCTGGGGTTTAGGCCCGAGAGTCCTCAGTGGGAACCCCCACAGCTGAGATATCCCTCCGGACCTTCAGCTGCTGCCTGTGGGAGCCCAGCCAGCCCTCTCGCCTCTGCACTTCCTACAAGTCTCTCTGTGGTCTCCACTTTTCCTCCTTGGTTATGAGGGTGCTCTCCAGCTCCTCTTTAGTTGGTTTGCACTATGGTTTTTCTATGTTTTATATGTAAATCCTGATTGGTCCTGGGAGAGTGTCAGTGTAGCTTCCACTCAATCTGCCACAATCTTGAATCTCTCACCATGAGTCTTATGAGACCCTTCATGTTGAGCCCAAAGAAGTCCAAATATTAGCTTAATTATTGAATACAGTCAAAACCTCAAGTCAGAAAGACAGAACTGTCATTGACTAATAACTAGCTCTTTCATATTCATTATCTATGCATATAATTTTTGTTTTGGTTCATACTTCTGTTCTCTGTTTATTATCACTATCAGCCAAAAACCTTGGTCTATCTTAAAATGTTGGAATTTCACAATAAAATTATTAAGGCAGGAAAATATGCTATATTATAAAAAAAAAAAAAGAACCTCCTTAAATGTCTATATCAAGAAAATTTTACTTGTATTGTTGTTTTTATCAACGAGGCAAGATAGAGAATTAAACAAAAACACACTTATCAAGTGGAGAGGATTTTACTAATATTAGCTTTAACCAATGATGCTGGTTTGAGTCAGGCTTTACATTATGATAAGGATAAGTAGGTAGTATTTTAAAACTAATTTGATAACTAATAGAATTTATTAATATTTTAATCACAGTAATTGTGATAAATCTCCTTTTGCCTTTATAGGTCTGCAATTTTAAGTTACTACTTTAGATATTAAAATAAAGATATTTTACTTCCTTTAGATGCAACCAGATGAAGACCTGTGAAACAGATGGAGCGCACAACCTGGGAAGGAGCCTTGTGGAGACAGATTTGTCATCAAATCTCTACAAATCACATTTTACCACTTCACGTGGTGTACACCTGTGGCTGCTTGATAATGTACTTTGCTGCCACACAAGAGACTCTGTAGCCCTGTAATGCCTATTTAGTTGTCTTTGTAATGTGCCTTAAAAGAATAATAAAATAAAGGGACTGGAGTATCATAGGGAGATAATGCCCACAGGAGGTACATAAGATGTTTCAACAAGACCTCTTCCTGCCAAAATTTTTATGTTTTATATTCTAGTTCAGTGTTCCTCAGGGTGAAAATGGGAGTTTGCCATTAAAGATTGATTTTCTCAGTTTCTTATGATTATAAACACACCTGTTCAAAATAACTTTGTGATGATAGACTGAATAAATTTTGTGCTGAGTTTCTTCTCATATGCCCTATATTTTGCCTAGAACAGGAGTTGGTCTATTGATAAGTGATTCTCAAAACAGCAAGTTTGTTCAAGGGCTGAAATTTGTAATATTTGATATACAGCCTCAGCTTACTTATTTATTTATTTATTTATTATTTATTTATTTTTTTTTTTTCTTAAATATATCTTTATTGATTTCAGAGAGAGGAAAGGAGAGGGAGAGAGAGAGGTAGAAACATCAATGATGAGAGAGTCATTGATCAAGCCCACAACCCGGGCATGTGCCCTGACCGGGAATTGAACCCCAATCTCCTGGATCCTAGGTCAACGCTCAACCGCTGAGCCATACCCGGCCGGGCTCAGCTTACTTATTTTAAAATTGAAACTTTGAAAGATCACATCCATGCCTGGGTACTTTTGTGTTTTACGGACAATCAGAACTCTGAATATTAACTATTATATCTATGTGCACTTTTATGTTACATAGTGTAACATATAAATGTAAATAATGGGCTCTTGGTCTACTTTTACTGTGTTTTAAGTCAGAACAATTTAAATCCTCAATTCAACATTCATGGGAATAAAATTTGTGACAATATACAATGGTCTCTGTGAAGTTTTCACAGTGTTAAAATAAAATAGCAATAATGTTGCCTTTCTAAATTTTTAAGTACAAATAACAGATTTTCCAAAGTTCGAGGCATGTAAAAATGTAAATTATATAAATAACCATAAAATATTTAAATTTTAAATAAAATTTAGAAATAAAAAGTGTTAAGTAGTTTAGTATGAAAAAGTAATTTGAATTTTGCACACCAAGAAAACCCTCAATAAAACTAAAAGGCAACCTACTGAATGGTAGACAAATTTGCAAATTATACATCTGATACAGGGTTAATATCCAAAATATATGAAAAACTTATATTACTTAATACCACAATAACAAACAATCTGATTAAAAATGGAGAGGACTTGAATAGTCATTTTTCCAAAGAAGACATACAGATCTCTGACAAAGATATGAAAAACTGCTCACCATCACTGATCATCAGAAAAATGCAAATCAAAACCACAGTGAGATACCACTTCTCACCTGTCAGAATGGCTGCTATCAAAAAGGCAAAAAAAGTAACAAGTGTTGGCGAGGATGTGGAGAAAAGGGAACATTCATACACTGTTGATTGAAATGTAAACCGACAGCCACTATGAAAAACAGCAGTATGGAGCTTTCTCAAAAAATTAAAATTAGAACTTTCATAAGATCCAGCAATTCCACTCCTGGTATTTGTCCTAAGAAATCATTACGTATCACTAATTCAAAGTGATATATACACCTTTATGTTCATTGAAACATTATTTACAATAGCCCAGATATGGTAGCAACCCAAGTGTCCATCAATAGATAAATGAGTAAAGAAAATGTGCCACTAAAACAAATGAAGCCTTTTCATTTGTGACAGCATAAATGGATCTAGAGGTATTATGCTAAGTGAATAACTTAGGCAGAGAATGACAAATACCATATGATTTCACTTATACGTGAAACCTAAAAATAAATAAATAAATGAACAAACAAACAAACAAACAGACTCCTAGGTACAGACAACAAAGTGATGGTTACCAGAGAAAGAAGGGGTTGGGGATGGGTGAAATAGGTGAAAGGTATTAAGAGGTGTAAATTTCAGTTATAAAATAAATAACTCATGAAGATGTAATATACAGCATAGGAAATATCAACAAGAGTATTTTAATAACTTTGTTTGGTGACAGCCGGTATCATTCCATGATGTGTATGGAAATCAAATCACTATGATGTACACCTGAAAGTAACAGGATATTGTAGTCAATTTTTACATCATTTTTTTTTTTAAAGTAACTTTAATAAGTTCTATTTTTGTTTAGAAAAGAGAGAAATCAATTGAAACAAAGTGGAAATGTACAACCAGGTCCGAAAGAATGGAAACCTCAGTCTCTCTCTCTTTGTGGTTTCAGGATCTCTAATATCTGCTGATTTCTGTCCTTTAGCCCTCTGTGAATCTGTCTCATTTTGTTTCTCTTCTACAGACAACTCTGTTGGTCCCACTGTAACATGGTTGAATTTTATTTCCTTCCCCCCCACCCCATACCAAATAGCAGCCATAGCCTTTTCCTCTACACTGACTGCAAGATTTCTCAGTTATTAGCTAATGCAGTTTCTATTTATCTAAATTCAGAACTCCTAGAAAATAGAATCTCCCTGAAAGATAGAAAGATAAAAAGATAGTCCTGATTTTGAACGTGGACTGGGGAGCTAGGATGGCAATGTCTCTTTTAGGTTATGGCATATTTTAAAAAGTAAAAATCAGCAATGAAAACACACACATATAAAATATTGAAGTTTGGTAATATCTGGGTAGATTAATGGGGTAGATTTATGACAGTTAATTTTTAATAGAATATAAAAACAACTTTTTTGTTTACTCCTATAAATAAGCACTATTCATTGCTGTCAGACAGATTTTTTTCTTGCAATTTACCCAGCATTCCATACATAATTCTGTTTCCATGCAATTTGTCATTCTTAATTTCTCACCTCTTTCTGAAAGCTTCTCTAACAGTCAGCATTTTAATGTTCCATTCAGTTTTCTAACCTTGTCACACATATTCACCATTTACCATATTTTGATGTGTATCACACTACACAATTATAAAATTATTGAAGTTAACACTGTTTCTTCTACATATTTCTCAAAAGCCACATCTACATTACCTACTGTGAAATGTTCTGTCTCTTGTGGCTAGAAGACATGCACTATTCCTCTTTGTAACCCCAGAGGGGGTTTAGGACTAGAGCTATGATATACATAATAAAAGAAATATGAACTCTGTTGTTAGATTTAATTTTTGAAGACAAATTTCACATTTAAAGCATGTTTGCAAAGACTAATAAATGCCTTAAAGCAATAATTTAGTTATTGTTTTGGCAGACTGTGTTTAATAATAAATATGTTGATAGTTAATAGTAATAGCTAATGTGCATTAAGCAAGTACTCAGTGTCAGGGTCTTTATAGTCACCATTTAATTAAATCCTCAAAGCAACCCTATAAGAAAGATAGCCCTGATTTGGAACATGGACACTAAAATTTAGACAGATTGAGTAACTTGCCTAAAGCTATAGAGTTCAGTATTTAAATACGGGCAGCTTGGCTCCAACGTCCAGACTGTTAAATTCAAAGCAATACTATCTCTTACCATAGACTGATATTCCAGAATTAGTACATTTAAAAAATAATACTTATATAATAGTTATTATATATAGTTCCAAATTTTCTTTTGAGGAGAAAGCTATCAAAGAATATTTGTTGGAATTATTATAATTATGGAAATATTTTAGAGATTATCTGAGTCCCCATTGGTCTTGTTTCCAAATTGAACAAGAGAAAATCACAAGGTTCCAGTGAAGTGGAAAGTTACTGGGCAGGAAATCTGAAGATTTGAATTCTGATCTTTGGCTCTCATTAACTTTTTTATAAACTTGGATATAAATCTATTCAAAGTGATAAATTGTAAAATCAGAATAATACTTCCTATGTTTATATCTATTTCACAAAGAAGTTGCAGGGTAAAATTATTTATGCTAAGGTTTATGAAGACACTGTCAGGCAAATTCATTATCTTTCAACAGAGTCATTGAAGTAGGTACACTACTCCTTTAAGAAATCAAGTATTTTGTTAAGTACATTTAACTCTTGAGCCTAGAATGCTAGTCTTAGAATTTATTTTTAGTAAACATGTTTTCCTTAAAACCAAACTTATCCATGGATCAGTTACCATTAATTAATTTTGAAGAGTTTAAGAAAAATGAAAATCAAAAGAAAATACTAATTATTGTTATTATGTTTAAAGTTTATTGAGCACTTTGCATATATCATATCAGTGAAAAATAATGTATAGAATTTTCTCACCTAGGAGACTAAAATTTAACATAAGAATTTGGTTCAGGGAGTTCTCTCATCCTCTCCAAAAGTCACATATATTTAGCAAGTGCTAGAACTAGAGCTTGATTTACAATCCCTTTTAATGCCAAACTCACAAATTGACCAAGGGCATTGCTACTTCTTGAAAGAGTAACTGGTTGACAATTCCAACAAAAGTAAAAGCGGCAAAGGGTCAGTGACAAGGAGACTTTAGTATTCAAGAAATCAAAATCCTCATTTTGCTTTTACTTTGGGTTCATACTGGTTTTTTATTGTTCTAACACCTGATGGGTTGGCAGGACTTGTACGTTCTTTCATTTATAGCTCACTGGTGTGCCCTTTTGCTTTGTCCAAGGCGGAGTTTTCTCATTGGTTTGTTGGTCTTTGTTAGCTCCCAGTTGGATAACTAGTATACAAGACAATTTTCTTAAAAACCTCCAGACTTCATGGTGTGCAAAATACAGCAGCTTAGCTCCTAAGAATAATGAACAACTTTGGCATCTGCTAAGGCATTTTGCTCTACCCTGGCAATCTGGCTCCAATATAATTTAAAAGTATTTTACTCAATTCTCTTCAATGGGAGGGCTCTGCTTTTGTTGTACTGAAAGCTTCATTACTTTTGGTATTACCTTGGCTTCTTTCTACCTACCACATCTTAAACAGATAGCCTAAGAAGTTTTATAGAATAGAAGTTAAGGATTTGGCCTGTGGTGTTAGACATCAATATCTAAACCTCAGATCCATATTATATACCCTTGGGAAAATTGCTAAATAATTCTCTTTCCCTCTCTCTCACCTTTCTTTTCTTCTAAGGATTATTGGGAATTTCAACAAATGTGGCACTTGATAAATTTTGTATAAACACTAAATCTTATAATTTTTTTTTGCAGAGGCTGGGTTTAATTCTGATTTCTTCAATGAAAGTGTTCTGCTTTCATTAAAGCAAAGTTTTAAGTTCCTTTTTTAACCACTCATTATCTTACTGCTTATTGAACACACTACTATAAGACTGTACCAGATTTTAATTTGCAATGAATAGAAGTGTCATTGCTTAAATGTTTTTAGATAGTAAACTCATGATAGTACGTGGTAGACTATTCTACTTTTAGGCACATCCAATGGTTAGAAATTTATTTTTTATCATTAAAAAATTGGGTCTTCATTTTAATTTGAACTTTGCATATTATGAACCTAGATTTCATAGTTCTAATTCATTTAAAAAAAAAACACATTTCTGCAAGTGATCACCACTGTGTTTTTTCTTTTCATGTTAAACGATCCCATTACTTAAACCAATGTGGGTGGGGTCATGGAGCAAATTACCAGTAGGCTTAGAAAAGATAATTAATGTAGTTTTTAAAAGTTCCAGGTTAGTTACCATTAAATATAATAAAATAAGTTAAATCTTTTTTTAAAATTTATCTTTATTGTTGAAGATATTACAAATGTCCCCTTTTTCTCCCCAATGATTCTCCCCCTGCCCCCCACATCCCTCCTGTCAGGCTTTCACCACACTATTATCTGTGTCCATGGGTTATGCATATAAGCATATAAATTTTTAGGTTAATTTCTCCCCACCCACCCACCCCATGCCTTCCCCCTGAGATTCGTCAGTCTGTTCCATGCTTCTATGTCTTTCTATCTGTTTTGTTCATCAGTTTATTTTTTTCTTTAAATAATATAAGAGATGCAATAGATTTAGTTTAATACAAACAAATAAAATATTTTCCTTAAATATTCTACTAATAATAAATTGCCAAGGTGTTGTGTTTTATAAAACTTTCATTTGAAAGGGCATGAAACTATGTTTTCCAGTGGAAACTAGGGTTATTATTATTAATGCATATTTTATACAAATAAAGAAAACATATGAATGGCTCTTTTCATTTCTCTTTTCTTATTATGCATGTTTATCTTTGTTACTATCTCTAACTGCTTTTGTTTAAGAATGTGGTCTAAGAATTATCTCAAGTACATTTACATATCTTATTATAAACATATCCTTTCTTCCACTTAATATCTTACTGTAGAAACTTTCCCACATATATGCTTTTTTATCCTACTTAGTTCATAAACTGAGAGAAATATTTGCTATGAAGCAACAGGTTGGCAAGTTTTATGCATGAAGGGCTCTGTAGGTTGAAAGGATTATTTTCCAAGAATACAACTGTTCTCAAACAGTTTGTAAATTAGTTAAAAGGGAAAATATTTTTTAAAAATTAGACAATAACAAATTCTAAATAATATGACATAGGTAATAAGTAAATTTGAAATTTATAAAAAGAAAATCCAAAGCAGACTAAAAGCAGAAGGCTAGATTTTGAGAGAAACTGGAATGGGTTTAAAAAACAAAAATGCAAATTATGTCTGACAAAAGAATAACACAGAGTAATTCATGAGTAAAATGCATGTAAGATGTGTAGACGTGCAGTAGGAATAAAAAGAGGAGCTAGGGTTTAGTTAAGGCAGAGCAGGGTTCAGAATACTTTGAAATTCGAGAGATATTTATACTTGACTTTGTATGTAATAGGATGTTATTGTAAGTTGTTGAGAAGTTAGTGCCATGACGCTGTTTCATTTCTGCAGATTGGTCTGGCAGATGTATAAAGGAGGGGGGTGAAAAGAAAGGGAAGCAGATTTTTCAAAGAGACAGGCTAAAGTGCTGTTGCAGGTATTAGATATGATGAGAATCTGGACAAAGATTGGGCGCTTCCAAAAATCTCAGCTGAATGAATAAACACATTTGTACATTTAAAAGAGGGCATTAGATTTCTAATTTTTTTTTTTGAAGTTTGGTTTCAAAGCACTAAAATATAAAAGCAAGGATTTACCACATATGTCTAATGAATATAATTTGATGACTTTTTTTTCTCATTCTTAACCTGGCACATCCTAAAACAAAGGAGATAATGCCAATTAAGGACATTCAGACTCACCTTTTTTTTGTAACTTTCAGCCCTTAGCTCTTGTTTCTTTCAGGTCATCATGTTTTCAACTCATTAAGTTTCATTGCATTTTATCAGCATTCTTGCTAGTCAGTTTGAACTGCTATTCATATAATTAAGGTTAACTTTTAGATATTTTAAGAATATGTATTTCATTGTTTGATTAATTCCAAAGTGTTTCACATAGAATGCTTCCTTTGTCATAATGACAGGAATATAGCCCAGGTATTATACGTGAAGACAATAGCTTGAGAAAGAAAAGATAAAATATTTTTTATGGTATCTGAAAATAAGAACTTTCCTAAGAAATTCTGAGTTCCCAACCTGAACAATATTTTTTTTTAGATATAAGATTGGGTTGAAATTCCTTTGGAAAGGATGGATAATTAGAATTCATGAATAACTAGATGACCATTGAGAGGATAACCAAAGACAGTGCTTTCGCATAAGCAGTCAGGGTAACTTAGAGATGAATCACCAAGGCTTCCTGGGACTTGTTTCTCTGACTTTAGAGAATATCTACTGTAATTAAGTCTATGGTTTATTTAATATGCAAAAATTATGTTTATTTTCCTGACTCACTATGTTAAGATTGGATTCAAAAGTATAACATACCTAACTATTCTGCAGATGAACACTCTAACTGACTCAATAACAGTCTTAGTTTTTACCAAACCACAATCTATTTGACTTGATAAGATAAAGCTTACACTACCAATTTTTCCACAGTCACTTAACATAATGATGACAGTCTTAGTCAACTTGGGTTGCCATAAAAAAACATTGTAGACTGGATGACTTAACCAATATAAATTTATTGTTTTTACCGTTTTGGAAGTTGATAGACATCAAGATGCCAGCATGGTAGAATTCTGGCCAGAGCTTCTCCCTTTCTGGCTTGCAGACAGCCACCGTCCACCTGTGTCCTCACCTGGCTGAGAGAGAAAGCTCTAGTTTTTCTTCTTCTTTATACCATAATGAGACCCCCAACCTTATGATCTCACCTAAGCCTGATTATTACCTAAAAGCCCAATTTCCAAATAGCATCACTTAGGGGCTATGGGCCTCAATGTATGAATTTTGAGGGAATACAATTTTGTCCATAGCTTTCTATCCCTCTTCCTCCTAAATGCATGTCCTCACATATAAAATACATTCATTTATCTTACTATTTACAAAATTCTGAACTTGTTTCAACATGATTTTAATAATCAAGTAATTAGCGTGACTAGTTTTGTGGATACCAGTCAACCTTTTTTCCCCAGCCACCTCTGAGATCCTCATGAACAAAGTGGACTCATGAACAAAGTGGGCTCTTGAACAAAGTGGCTATGGTGACAGGGATGGAGATTGTGCATAGGCTTAGCAACATTGACTTCCATTTGCCAAGGTCATCCTGGCAGTGGCCACTGCTCTGACCTAGTTATTATCTTTACTTGGAGAGTAAGTATGGTTTAAGGATATATGTAAGGGGACAAATTGACAAGGTGGGTTTGTGATGGTTAATTTTAAGTGTCAACTTGACTGAGCCACAGGTTGTCCAGGTATTTTATTTAACACTATTCGGGGATTGTCTCTGAAGGTGTTTCAGGGTGAAGTTAACATTTGAATAGGTAGACTGAGAAAAGCAGTTTGCTGTCCCTAATATGGGTAGGCCTGATCCAGTCCATTGAAGGTCTAAATAGAACAAAAAGAATGAATAAGACAGGGTTCTCTCTCTCTCTTCTCTCTCTCTCTCTCTCTCTGCCTGACTGTCTTCATTTGTTTGTTCAGGAAATATTTTGTTTTCCTATGTCAGGGTCTAGTTTAAATATGTGAAATTAGAAAACAGCCAACATGACAGTCATGACCTGAGCTATGCAGAGTGCACATTCTAACAGGGAAGCCAGATTAAATAAACTCAAAGATTAAGAAGTTAATTTCAAGTGGCAAAAACTACTGTAGAGGGCCAGCTTCATTGATTTACAACCTGTGCAGTCACATGGGAAACTGCATTGAGAAAAACTATGCCCTTGGTTTAATGCTCTGGTCTCACTGTATTAAATTTTTTAATAGTTTTTGAAAAACAAGTCTTGTGTTTTTATTTTTCACCAGACCCTGCTAATTATGTAACTAGACCTCGTGCTATGACAAAAACCAGAGAGAATAACAAAGAGTGATAGTCTGAGGTGGAACAGTGCTATTTTTAATAGTGAGGTTGGAAGAAAAAGTCTCTGAAAAGGTGATATTTGAATTCAGGCCTCAATAAGGAAAAGGTATCCATGTGAGCAGAACATTCCAAATGAGAAAATAAGAAATATAAAGGCACTGAGTGCACTGTGTTTGCCGTTGTTGAGTATGAGAAAGCAAGCTGGTATGAGTGGCTAAAGAAGCAGGTGGCAAATGATAGAGGTAAGGTGAGACAGATGATAGGGTACTGGGTATGTATGATAATTCAGTACAAAAAAAGAATTTGATTTTTAAAATGTGTGCAATAGCTATTCACTGGAATGATAAAGTAACAAGAGAAACAATAATAATTTGGACTTTATGTTTGATGGTCCCATCAAGAAAAAATGTTTTATTGCTATTATCAATATTATTTCCAGGTAAATATAATCAAGATATTTGTTGAAAAAGAATTTTTAAAGTTAGCTGACTGCAGCAAGTTACCTAGTCCTGTCCTATTTCCTTCTTTTTTTAATATATTATGTCATTCATCAATTTCCAAGTCTTTTGTGAGGACTACCCACACTCTTGAATCATTTATTCTCAGGATCACATTCTGGACAAGGTAAGAGTTTAATGTACATATCAGTAGACAGGAAGAAATATATACCTGTTAATCCTCCGAGGAACTACTGGTGTTGTATTTCCTAATATAAGATCTGGATTCTTGCACTATGTCATTTTTTACTCTTGAAATGATTCATCAGCATAACTTACTACTAAGGATGAGTGAAACCAAACCAATTCATATTGATTAGGTACAGGAAGACCTTGTTTAGTTAGATTCTCTGAATCTATTCTAAAACTCTAGCCATTGTATTTCTAACTGTGGCGACATTATTCATTTTAACCATCAAAGGTGTTATATTCCCCTTGAATTTGGAAAATGTTACTTTTAGTTTCAGTATAATAAAAAAGATGTACAAAATGATGTATAAAAACTAAACTTTATTCCTTTTATTTGAAAAAAGTTATTTTTACTAAAATATCCATTTTTATTAAAATTAGAAAATAATACAAATTATATGCAAAATATTTATGTCAAAAGTACTCAAATTTGAATTGTAAATTTAAAATTATTAAATATATTTTTTAAAATTAGTTTTTTGGGTTTCTTCAGGTATATTCCCAGAAGTGGAATCATTGGGTCATAAGGCAGTTCCATTTTAAATTTTGGAGGTAACTCCATGCTGCTTTCCACAGTGGCTGCACCAATCTACATTCCCACCAACAGTTCACTAGGGTTTCCTTTTCTTCACACCTCTCCAAAACTCTATTTATTGATGGTAACCATTCTGACAGGTGTGAGATAATATCTCATTGTTTTAATTTGCATTTCTCTGATGATTAGTGACATTGAGCATCTTTTCATATGTCTATATGTGTATGTCCTCTTTGGAGACATGTCTATTCAGGTCCTTGGCCCATATTTAATTGGGTTATTTGTTTTATTGGTGTAGAGTTGGATTTGAGTTCTTAATAAATTTTGAATATTAATCCCTTATCAGATGTATCATTGGTGAATATGTTCTCCCACTCAGTGGGCTATCTTTGCATTTTCTTGATGGTTTCTTTTGCAGTGCATAAATTTTTCATTTGATGTAGTCCTATTTGTTTATTTTTTCTTTTGTTTCCCTTGACAAAGGAGACATATTAGAAAAAAAAGTCACTACAAGAAATGTATGAGATTTTACTGCCTATATTTTCTTCTAGGTTTTTAATGGTTTTGAGTCTAACATTTAAGTATTTAATCTATTTTGAATGTATTCTTATGTACAGTGTAGTAAGGTAGTCTACTTTTATTTATTTATTTTTGCATGTATCTGTCCAAT